>NW_012109585.1:1857658-1980354 GCF_000951045.1 Mandrillus leucophaeus
GAGTCTCATTCTGTTGCCCAGGCTGGAGCACAGTGGCATGATCTTGGCTCACTGCAACTTCCAGGGTTCAAGGGAACCTGTAAAGGAAACCAGTAGCATATCTGTACCAGTAGCATATCTGTATAATCTCTTAGAAAATCAAGGGTTCAAAATCAAACACCTTGCTAGTTTGCGATTCAGTGATTCAAGAACAAATTCTGCAGTTGGAGGATTCTCTAGGCCCTTTAGTGTTCCACTTACTTCTTCTGCTCTTATTCCCTCTCTTCTTCTACATGCCAGTGTCCTCTTCTGAACTGGATGGTATCATGATTTTCAGGAAGGAGAGTCAAAAAGGGAAACAAGTCAGCTCAAGTCAAAACATCCTGGTGCACAGGAGGACGAAATAAATAATGATAGTATGTGGGACACCATTAGTCATAGTCATTCTGCATGCTCCAGCACCAATAAAACCATCTTAACCAAACACCCTTGGATAATTGGTTCCCATGACTAATAAATAGTCACTGATCCAGAACCTAAGGAGTGTCAGTGACAAACAATACACCTGCTTGGGATAATGTGATTGATTGTAATTCCATTTGAAATAAATGTAACTAACAGCAATGAGCCATCTAGTTAACCGTGCAGCACAACTTAATTGTTAAGGTTTTTCATTTCGTTACACAGTGTCATTTCCCAGAAAAAGAAAAAGAAAATCTGCTCCTTGGATGAGGAATCACTGAATCATTGTTCTTTACCTGGTCAGAGGGTTTCCACTTATCACTTGGCTTGTTTTGTTTTACTCTGGCTTCTAGAAAACATGGAGACTGTCTATAGCCAGTAGATAGGACTAAGAAAAAATGTATGTTGGCTTAAATCAAGCAACTTTATGTCCCTCTCCCTATTATTGATCTATTCTTTTTCACCCATTTCCAATTTGTTTTGTATTTTCTACATTCCCATAAGGCCATCTGCTGCAGGTTGAGTAATCTGGAAACAGATGCAGAGTTGGAGTTTGTAGTACAAGTTGTTTGTTTGCAATTATCATTGAGGAAGAGAAAAAGGAGGAAGAGGGATTGGGCAGAGGAAGAATGCAGGCCAGATCAAAACTTTGTCAACCTAACAGGGCACTCTAAAGTAACCATTGACCGTTAAGAGAACCTATGTCAAGCCAAAATGCCCAGCATACACACCCTTCACTCAGTCACCAACAGAGACTGCCCCAGCAAGAGTGTGACCTCAGACAAGGTGAGTCTCTGAGCTGAGGTAGGATCTGAAGGAGCTGAACTATGGAGATGATCTGCGATGCGATTACCTCCACTGGACAGCAAATCTTTCCTTGAGGGGGAAGCTGGGAGGTACATCAGAGTCTACCACAGTCCCCTTCTTTTTGGCTTAGATCCACATTTCTGTATGTGATGGAAGATCAGATCCTCCAGATGTCTGGTGTGCCTCTCATCCTGACGGGAGACTTAGAAGAGAGATGTTGGTGAGATAAACAGTAGTGCCTAAAGCTAGAGTGGGTCTCAGGGTTCCACCTAATATTCATTATCTCCTTTCTTCCCTAGGCATTTTAAGTTCCATTAACTCTCAGCTACCACTTCTACTGGCCTGGCTGCCTTCTTGTTATTCTGACTCAGACCTTCAGTCCAAAGGACCTGAGTCACTGGCCACCATGCTCCTTGGCTGCAGTCACTGGGCCAGTCAATTTACAGTCAAAATTGGGAAAGGGGGTACTAAGTTAGGAGCAAGTAGATGGGTTAAGTTCTACACAAATTTCTCTCTGCCTCTCTTGTGCAATAATACCACCTCCTCCACCTTAATGACTGGAGTCAATTACCCTGCCAAGATAGTGACTTCTTCTTGCTTTTGGTCCCTGTACACAAGGAGATCAAAGTACCCAAGTGAAAACTAAAGCTTGTAATTCAATGGGACTTTTACTATGTCCTCTTGGGAAAGTGTTATCCACTTTGAAGACCAGGACTGTTAATCTAGCAGAACCCAGGATTACAGGGAAAGAAAACACAATGACCCTCAGTGAGTCATTAAGAGTGATAGTAAATGGGACCACTACTGTTTTCATGCCTTAAGTCCTGTGTTCATGTAGGTTTCCTTCAGGGACACAGCACCATATAAAGATCATTTATTTGATGCAAATGCTGAATTTTAGACAATGGCACTCTGTGTAGAGTGTTACCTCTGAGCCTCCAATGCTCTATCAGGCTAGTAGTTTCTGAGCAGAGTATATGATATGACCAATGAATTTTCTGGTTATAGACTCACTCATGAACTTCCTTTGCTATAAAGTACATCCCTTGGTCTGGTGCAATGTTATGCAGGATCCCATGCCGGTGAATCAAATACTCAATAAGCTTTTGGATATGGGTGCTGGCTGAGGTCATTTGGGCAGGAAAGGGAAACTCATACTCAGAATGCATGTCCATTCCTGTCAGACACGTGAAATTAACCACTAACCCTTGCAAGACGAAATGAGCCCAACATTATAAACCTGCCATCTAGAGGCCAGTTGTTCTTCCTGAGTGAGTAATGGTGTCATATTAACCTTGGTCTCTGTTGCTGATATATTAAATATTCAGCAGTAACCATATCTAGATAAGCCTTGGTAAATGGGAGTCCAGGTTATTTGAGCCATGCAAATCCTTCATCATTGCTGCTGTCATTTATGTATCCATTTGGCCAGCACTGGTGTGACTGATGACAGGCTGGCTGATGTTGGCTGTGCAGGTCACTTTTTCTACTCAGTTGTTTAGCATCACTTCCACGATATATGCTATCTGGTGGGCACTAATATGTGATACAAAGATATTCACAATTTGTATCCATTCACATATGTCTCTTCACATGCCTCTACCTCACTTTCTTGTCACCAATGTTCCATTCTCTTTCTCCCTCCAGGTTTGCAACAAGGTGGGCAGGCCATTCGTCACTGTCCATGAGTTTGTATGAATTTAACCTCAAGTTAGCTCTCTTTCTATGAAAGGAAATAAGCAAGTCCATTTCTCTGCCTTGGGAGGATTTCCTTGTCTTTCAAAGCCATCTCTGAATGAGATTGATTGAATGAGATTTGAATAGCTGCCATTCGTTTTAATTTGTACCCAAATACTAAGCCAACCTATCTATACGCCAAACTCAGGGTTTTTGTACTCCTTTACCTTGTGTATTAAGTTCTCCACATAGCCATAGATATGAGCTGAGGGAGGTATGCTAGTGCCACAGTGGTGGGTGCCATGTGGACTGGAGCCCCCTGTTCATGCTCAAGCTTGCTTGGGTTTTCTGGTCTACCCAGCCCACAGTCCTAGATATACCACTTTCATTTTATAACTAATTGTGCCCGGACTCAGCTGACCTTATAACATAGTATATCTGACAGGACCCAGCTCATAATGGACAGTTCTAGACATATAGTCACTTGGTTTCTTATGGTCAGGTGACCCACCTCTACTTGGATCCAGTAGCATGCCACAAGTTGTTGCAAAAGGTGTAAAATTCTCCACTTCAAATGGATGGCCATGCTCCAGAACCTCAAAGCCCACAGTTGATTCTCTCACTAGTCCTTGACCCAAACTATAAATGATATATTTGCCCACTGCTGACAATCCTTTGGGGGAATGACTGAGGAAATCATGACCATGTAAAGAATCTAGGGTTCTTTCTCCTAGGAATTGGTCTACCTCTTCAATCCTTTCCAGGTTTGAAAACAAGATCAGATCCACAAACTGGCAAGGAATTATGACTTTTCTAACAGACTATATTTTTAGAACAATTTTGAGGTCACAGTGAAATTTAACAGAAAATACAGAGAGCTCCCACACACCCCCAATCCCCACACATATACAGTCTCCTCTCGTTATAAACACCACACACTGGAGTGGTACATTTGCTACAATCACTGAATCTACACTGACAAATCATTACCACCCAAAGTCCACAGTTTACATTAGAGTTTATATTAGGGTGTTGTACACTCTACAGGTTTTGACAAATGTGTAATGCTATGTATCCTTTTTTTTTTCTTTGAGATGGAGTCTCGTTCTGTTGCCAGACTGGAGTGCAGTGGCATGACCTGGGATCACTGCAACCTCCACCTCCCGGGTTCAAGCAATTCTCCTGCCTCAGCCTCTGGAGTAGCTGGGATTACAGGCACTTGCCACTGTGTGTGGCTAATTTTTGTCCTTTTAGTAGAGATGGGGTTTCACCATGTTGGTCAGGATGGTCTCAATCTCCTGACCTTGTGATCCACCCGCCTCAGCTTCCCAAAGTGCTGGGATTAAAGGCGTGAGTCACCATACCCAGCCTGTATCTACTCTTAATTATAGTATCATATAGAGCAGTTTTACTGCCTTAAAAATCCTCTGTGATGTGCCTATTAATTTCTCCCTTCCCCCAACTGCTAGCAACCACTGATATTTTTACTATCTGCACAGCTCTCCTTTTCCAGAATGTCATATAGTTGGAATCATACAGTATACAACTTTTTCAGATTGGCCTTTTCATTTAGTAATACATATTTATGGTGTGGAATTACAACTTTTCATCAGAATGACATCCTCAGCCTGCCAGTCATTCTTTCTTGATTTTTCTACAGGCACAAACTGAATAGTATCGTAGTCAGTTGCCTGTTTTTTCCCCTAGGGGTGCTATGTTCTACTAACCATTTTCATAACTCTGTGAGTTATGTTTCCTTACCCTCCAATCTTGCTCATCATTACAGTAATTGCAACAGTCTGGTTTAGGATGTTGAAGCACCTCCACCTGGCCTCTATTGTTTCAGGGTTCTCTCACGCCCATTGTTACCAGTGAGTAAGTTCTGTAACAGACTATCCCACCATCAACCTTGGCTTAAAGAGAAGAACCATGAATTAAAATTTCAATGATCCTGGTGGACATTTAGTCAGTGCATTTCTGATGCCTTTGGTAAAAAGGTGTGTCCTCTGGACCCCATGAACATGATCACCTCAGGGACCTCCTAGCCAAACAGGATATATTGATTCTGGCATCCTCACATCTATAAGTTTTTCATTTCTTTCCTTCATCTTTTGCCATGAAAATTATGTCACTTCAGCTTTGTGTGATGTGAACTATTGCTTTTTTATGTTTCCAGAGACCATCCGAGGAGTAAGTTCACACCATCCCTCAGAACCTTGCCAAGATGTTAAATCCAAAATGGAAGAGAACATTACCAAGTCAATAAACTCTTCACCATCTAATTTTTATTACAGGACCCCTTACTCAAGCATCCTCATAATCCCATTCCAAATATACTCCCCTGACTTTTTCTAATATATGTTGGCTAGTTCCTATAGCTTTTTGGGGAAATTGTCCCTTTCCTGACTTAATCAGGTTTAGAACATCTTCTGCTATATTATGGGTCTATGGATATTAATGTCAACTCAGACCCTGTGTACAAGTTAACCTTAGTTCAGGCTTTGTGGGCAGGAAGGAAAGTGGTATCGGCCCTGGGCATGCACGTGTACCTAATGGGGGTGAGACCTATATAATGTATTCCAGCACGAGGTGACAGCTGCTAGCTCTTAATATGGATGATGGACCATGTCTTCAGGCTCAGAGGGTTCAGAGGTACAGTTGACCCTCGAACAACACAGATTCTAACTATGTGGGTCCACTTATATGTATTATAGATTTTCTTCTACAAAACATAGCTCAAAAATATGGTATTCAGAGGATGTGAAGCCCACATACATGAAGGGCTGATTTTCCTATATGCAGGTTCCATGGTGACGACTGCAGGATTTGAGTATGAGATTTTGTGTAGTTGGGGGTCTTATGACCAATCACTCTAGTGATTGAGGGTCAACTGGGAAACAAAATTTTCTGAGATATCATGTAGATATCTCAATCTCTTTAAGTTCTGTACTTTCTTAAGATGATAATCTGACATGACAGACCATCCTTAGTTGGCCATTTCATTATCTGTGAAATTCAGTCACTCTGAATATGATTTCCCAGGCTGAGACTTTGACTTTCTATATTCTCCCAACAGAGTTTTTAAGAGCTTCTTTGCCACCAAGATGTCCTCCAGCTTTTACACCTGGAATTCTATTGCCTATTAGGCATCCTCAGCTACTTATCTTTCTGTTGGATATAGGTGGCATTTAATGATAGCTATCCAAAGCCATTGTGCTTGTCATTATTATTTCTCTGGTGAGTTTCAAATGCGTATTTCCCACTTACCAATGCATTCTCTTCTACAAGCATAACATCCCAATTCACCACAGGTGAAAACTTAACTGAACCATCACCTTGTTTCATGGGCCATCTGTGCTCCATCTATGACCAGTGATAGCGTCAGCGCCAACTACATGGTGGCAGTCCAGCTCAAACATGCCATCGTATCACCTAGTTTTTCAATTCATTCCTGATATCAATGAATACAGGTTAGGTTTTTCAGCAGTAGACACTGATATAGAGTTTAAGGTGAAAAATATTTACTAGGGATCAACATTTTTAAAAGGAAAAGGGAGGAAGCAGTATTGGGGAGAGGAAGAAATCAAACTATGATAATGCAGGCAATATAGCAGCAAGTCCTGGAAAGAGTATTCTGCATAAGCATGCTCCTGAAATGGTCTGTATTCTCTCACCTTGCTCAGTCATAAAATATAGTCTATCCTGCAAAGGGTGTGGCCCGGGTAAGGTGGCTCTTTGTACCTGAGGCAGACCCTGAAGGATATGGCAGCTGGAGGCTATCCGCTGACTGCCATTCCTACACACTTCTTTAATTGAAGGAGGGTTTCCATTCTGACCACACCATCTTAAATCTTTCTTATGTTTTTAAGGCAGAACATAAATGTCTTAGTCTGTTTGCTGCTGCTGTAACAGAATACCACAGACTGAGTAATCTATAAAGGAAAGAGATTTATTTGTCTAATAATTCTGAAGGCTGTGAAGTCCAAAATCAAGGGCCACATCTGGTGAGGGATTTTTTTACTGTGTCATAACATGGCAGAAGGCACCACATGCAAAGGATCATCCCTTGGTGAAAGGCAAAAGGGTAAGCTCAAGAAACAGAGAAGGAGGCTGGACTCCCACAATAACCCACTCCCAATATAAAGGTGTTAATCCATTTATGAAGGTGAAGCTCTCATAACCTAATCACTTCTGAAATGTCCCACCTCTTAATACCATTACAATGATAATTAAATTTCAACAAGAGTTTTGGAGGAGACATTCAAACAATAGCAATGAATAAATATTTCATATGGGTTTCAGTTTGCTTTTGTAAGAAAACTTTAATAGGTTACAAGCCAATTATAGCTTACATAAGTCCTGTAAAAGCATAACCATTGAAATCTACAAAGTTATAGCCCAAACTGAAAGATGAATAATTTTTCATAAAACACATAAATATGAATAGAATTAAATTAGCATCATTCTTATCATCACTTTGAGACATAGTGCTATTTCCAGTCACTCCCTGTTTTGTAAATAAAAACACAATTTTTCATCACTTGAGAACAGTCTAGAGCACAAAATTTTTCCCCAGATTTTGTGCTCACTCAAAAGAAGCTTTACAGTGGTGCTGTCATTAATCAAAATGAGAGAGATCTACTTTTTAAGTGGGTTCAGCATAGTGGCTTCTAGCAATTTCAGCCAGAATTTTTCTATTGAAACTGTTTACATTAATTCCTTAAATCTAATGCCTAAGAAGTCTGCTCAATATATTTCTAACTAGGAGAAAGAACCAGACCTGACTAGTAACCACACAAAGTTGCACAGACTTAAGGAACATTCTGAGAGAGGAAAAAAAGGGGGAATGGTCTCCTAAAAAACTCATTTATTTGAAATAAACCTTCATATTCATGGCTTTGGTTTCTAAAACAACCTAGTCATTCAATGGACAATAAATAGCAGTGTTTCCCCAAAGTGTGATTTATGAATCATCTGCATCAGAATCACTTTAGGTTCTTAAGGAGATAAAGTACTTATTTTTCTAGGGAACCAGAAATTTGTATGTTTATATTTTTAACAGGTTAGTTAGACGATAATGGAGCACACAAAGTCTGAGAACCACGGATCAATAGTATGTTCACTGTTCAGTCACAGGGTGAGTTGTTAAGCAGTAGCGAAAGCTGACATAGGCTGAGCTCTATGTGCCAGGTTCTGCTGTAAGCTCTTTGTGTGTGTTGTCTCATTTTATCTTCACTATAATTCTACAAGTGAGAAACTGTTGTTACTTTCATCTCACAGGTGATAAAACTTAGGGACACACTTGAGGAATAGGAAATTTGGGATTAAAACACAGGAAATTTGACTAGAAGCTGTACATACTCTTAACCACTAAATTCTACTGTGAGCCTATGTCTGTTTGAGACTGGGAGATGCAAAATTCAAGTCCTTATGCAGGAAATTTAGACATCCTCTAGTCCAAAAACTGAGCATCTCCTGAACTTTCACTGTTGATAGTGAAGTTCTAATTACTTCTGTGTTTTATATATTGAAAATTTGATATGGATGCAACATTTTTTCAGATTACAAGTATTTGCCTCGTTGAACCAAATGTCTGTGTATGATATGCTCTGGAAATGATAAAGTACTCTAATTATAAGGATCTTGAGGACTGGATCCTTGGCAAAATGTCATCTTACCACTTTTGAAGAGCTGTCTGGCCTGACTCTGACTTGTCTTCAATTAATTAATATATCTAGAAAATAATTAGCTCATTTCTTTTCTCTCTTTTATATATACATAAATATACACATATATATATATATGAGAGAGAGAATATATATATATATACACACACACACACATTTGACTGTCATACCATCATTGGCACAACTTTCTAAAATATGGTTTAATTTTTTTAATAAGCTTATCAATATTGAAAACAAGGACATTATTCATGTCAGAGTTTTATGAAAATACACTCTTGGCTGTTTATTAAAAACAGAATATAATGAGACTTCAATTCCATCATCAACTAAAAGCCACAAACCAGTATTCTTTTAAAAGTATTGTATGATTAAGAGTTATCTCATTCTACACTACTTCACTAATCATGATGATGAGGATCCCAAAATCCTTTTGATAATATCAAAAGGATATTATCACTTGTCAGAGCCAATCTTCTAACTTTTTAGTTGTGTAAGACACTTTTATCAGCTTCACATTTGTATTTTGTTCCACACCTCATTGCAATACTAAACAGCTCTTAATTCATTAGCATTTTATTCAAATGCATAAATCTATTTGTTTCTGATTCTAATAAAAAATAAAATTTCTGTATCCTTCAAGCCTGTAATTTTTTTAAGGAAAGTCTTAATTTTAGAAAATTTCTTTTTAGAATGATATTTTATCCAACAAAGCATAATTATTAATATTGTAAAGCTTGTGTGGAGGCTTATAAGAATAAAATTCACTTATTACCAGTCTTTGGAGGATTTTGTTGTTGTTGGTTTCTTTGCTCTTCAAGACAGGATCTCACTCTGTCACACAGGCTGGAGTGCAGTGGCATGATCTCAGCTCACTGTAACCTCAGCCTCCTAGGTTCAAGTGATCCTCATGTCTCAGCCTCCCAAGTAGCTGGGACTACAGGTTCATGCCACCTTTCCCAGAACTAGAGAACTACCTTAACTTTTCTTGAGCAAGCAGAGGAGAAAGAACTTTCAAACTGGGTCAAGCATTGTGGCTCATGCCTGTAATCCCACCCCTTTGTGAGGCTGAGGCAGGAGAATAGCTTGAGCCCAGGAGTTCGAGACCAGCCTAGGCAACGTAGTAGGACACTGTCTCTACTAAAAAATTAAAAATTAGCTAGCTCTGGTGGTATGTGCCTGTATAGCTACTTTGGAGGGTGAGGGAAGAGGATCACTTGAGCCTGGGAGGTCAAGGCTACAGTAAGCCATGATTGTACCACTGTGAGACCCTGTCTCAAATTTTTAAAAAATTAAAAGGAACATTCAAACTTATCATGCACACCTTAAGTGTGAGCTCTTTGGAGTTATTTGTATATGATTTTTCAATTATCACCACAACAATTGGTAAAAGATATTATAAACCCTATTGTTACCCACCATTCACATATGAGAAGACTGAGATTCAATGGGTTTATTGTCATGTCTAAAGTCACACAGTTAATAAGTGAATCAAAATCCCAAGGTCTTTTCCCACATACCATGTTATATCCAGAGAAAATACTAGTAGCATATTAATAAACCAATGCAATCTCATTTGGATGTAAAACTAGAATGGTCACGTGTACATTATAAGCAACTCTTTATCCCTAAGTATTGCACGTGCACACAGCAACAGTTTTACAGAGTGTCAGTTATTAAGCCGTGAATTGATTTCAGAGAATAACCACTCTGATTTATTGGTCAGTTACCCAGGTAGATTGTAGAAGCAATTGTGATTTTTCTTACACAGGCAATATTTCAATTAAGATGGTTTCTCTCCAATGATGTCATTAAAGTACCTCAGTGTTTAAGAATCATAGACCATTTGGTAACATAGCAATTGGTGAGTGTGGGAACTGTTAGGGAAATGGTATTTTGGATTGAGAATTTGCTTTCAAAAAGTGGAAAGTTGCAAATGAAACCTAATCCTTTTAGTCTTGTTACTAATGTGAGACTTACTCTACCCCACTGAACCAAAATAGTAAAGTTGGAAGATACATCACTCACAGAAGACAAAGTGTGGTGGGTTGATGAGACTTATGAAAGAAAACTACTTCTATCGCTCTTTAGGCTTCTCTGGTTTTAGTTTTCTTTTTAAACCCCTCCCTCTGTAAACACACAGACACAACAGGTAGGAAACCAACTCATTCCTCATTTGTTTAAACCAATGAGTATTCTGCCTCAGAAACCAGAACATGCTGCCTTATATAACGAGGTGTGTGTGTGTGTGTGTGTGTGTGTGTGTGTGTGTGTGTGTGTGTGATGTGCTGTTCTGGGACAGAGGAAGGGGCAGGTAGAAATCCTGAGGAGCTATGGTAGGAAGAAAGAGTTGCTACCTCCCTTTCAAGCTACGTCGGGAAGAGGGGGTGGGGACTATACCAACACATCACCACGCCGCATGCCACTCTCACACACAGATGCTTCTCCGTCATGTTCTCTGGGAAATTTCCCCCCGATTAGGAAAAGGACGGTAACACAGTTCTGCCTCGGAAGGAGAGTTTTTACCATTGCAGCACAAAGAACAGCGGAGCGCGCTTTCACATCGTTGCAACTCCACTCACTTGACCAGCTCTATACTTCAGCACCACGGAGAGCGGTACACCCTTGGCTGCCACCCATGGGGAGCCAGCTTCCCGCGACTCAGCACCGGATTCCGGTCATCTAGAGGAGGAACAAGCCTGCGTATTATACCCTCAATGTAAGCAGCTATGATGGTTCTTTCATATTGATCTTTTTTTCCAGTAGAGGTTGTGTTCTCGCTAAAATAGGGAATTGAACTTTTATTTATCAGCTTTCTTCTTCTACTGCACTGCTTAGATTTTTAGATAGATCTGAGGTCTTTCTTATTTGTTGAGTTGGTAGAAGAAATTTTTTTTTTCCTTCATTGAATGTCTAAGTTTTCAAAGCCATTTAGAAATAGACAACTCGTCTCAGTAGCCTACTCCTTTTGTGCTAGAGTAATACAGTTTTATTCCTAGAAGAGTGTGTATGTGTTGTCTCTTCTTTCCCTTCACTACTGACAGCTTTCTAATGTATTTATGTGGTTGTATATATCATAATATAAATATGGGGTTGAGAGGAGGGAGAGGGTTATATTCTAGTAAGCAGCCACCATTAAAGAACTACAGGTGGCAAAAAAAAGATTGTCATTTTTCTTTTTTTCTTGCTGAAAATATGATCTGAGCTATATATCTCCTTCAGACATCCATTTCAAAATAACAAATATGCTCCTAATGAAAGAGGTGTAATCTAGGCAGAGCTTTGAAACTCTGAATCTCCCCTTTAAGTTTGAAGTTGTAAATTCACTTACCTATGATTGAGTAGACACAACCAAAACGCTATTGCTATTAATTGTAATTTAAAGACATAATGGATTCAGGGTAGATTCAGAAAAGGCAATAATGATTGACCCTGCCTGGTGGCATTCAGTGAATTTTTGCCTCAGAATGCCACCTGCTGGTGAGTCCTATTTCTGAAGCACCAGGCACACATCAGATTTATGAATGAATTCACATTAAATCCAGAATATTCATTATGGATGTGGTGCAAATCCAATCTCCAAGATCTTTTTAACAATGATATTGATTCAACTATTTAAAAACTTACCAAACTTCTATGTCACAATTACCCTTTCATAAATATTTATTTCCAAAAACACTTGCTCCTAAACTTACGGGCATGTAGACTAGATAACTCCTTTAGGCAGTAATTAACCCAGAAAAAAATCAGAACTATGTGGAGCCTCGTTGAGGCTAATTGCAGAATGCATGTGGTATCTTGGATAAGAGATACCAGGAGCTCTTGCTTAGTAAAAGCAATCAGCATTTCCCTCCATATAAATATTCAGCATGTTACTTTTTTTTTTAGTATTGTCATTTCACAATATAAGGGCCTCTCTTACTTTCTCGGTAGTGGATGTTTATTTCAGACTCTTATCACAGAGGTCAGTGAAATCATCAAAAGGTTACACATATCTATTTTATTTCAAGAAAAATCTTTTTAAAACATAAAACTATCAAAACTTGTTTCAGCTCCACCTGGAGCTATACACAATGAGATACAGACATCCAGTTTCATAACTTCCAACTTCCAAAATAGGAAAATAAGGATTTTAAAAGTAAAAAGAAAAATAGAAGCACATACAAAGCACTAGTTATATTTAGATAGGTGGTACCTAGGGCAGTTTGAAAAAACTGAGGATAACTTCTTCTCTAAATGAAAATAAATTACAAATAGAAACATTTATTAGCACTCAGGAACACTAGACAATATTTTTATTCCAAGATGCAATAGAAAAACTATCTCACATTAGTAGAATTTTTTGGGAAGCATATCTTAATGTAATACATTTTAATGAGTAGAAGAAGGATACTTTGCTTGTTTCCTGTAGGATTAACTGGTAAAATGTATGAACTCGTGTATATCATGGGGGTAGTTAGGTGGGTATCTTTTTTCTTTATTTAAAGTACATATGTTGTACAAGCAAATTATTATCAGTAGCTTAGGTGGGAACTTAAATGCCTTAAACTCACAATTAATATAGTTGTAGTAAGCTAAAATAGAGCTAATAATATGCAATGTCACTAGAGCACTTACAAGGTGATGATAAACAGTTTACGTTCACTATCTCACCTCAACTTCAACAGAAAAAGGAAGGTGATACCTAGAAATAAGTTGGATGCCTTTGAAAATATGTAAAAATTTTCAGAAGTAGCATGAAGAAGTGAGAATGTCTCAATTTTCTGACTCAGTCACCAAAGGGTGTCATATGCCTTCTGATATTAGCTGCTTCATCTAGCAACTTATGGGCCATAATTTATAGTGGAGCTAATTAGAAACTGATTTTACTTAGGAATTCATACCTTATAAATGTTGTCAGTCATAAGCAGGAAATAACTGTTATAGAATTATATGGCTCCTATATTTTGTGAGAAGGAAGATGCTGGTAAACACCAACAGCTCCAATGTACTGATCTTCTTAAATGACCAACACAGATTCAAATATTTAGGAATGAATTAAGTTGGTTGACCAAGCACCATGTGCCAGGCGTCAGGAGTATAGGGCACCAGGTGCATATGCCATATACACGAGTATTCCCTACCCTCAAGGATCTTGAACTCTAATGGAGAAAGTTATAGTCTAAAGAAACTCAGAAAAAAAAAAAATCAGAAAGACAGAAAGAAGATGGCTGGCAGTGGCATACTAGCCAAAAGCACAGACTTTCAAAGCAGACAGACTAGACCCTTAACAGTGAGTCTACCTCTGGCATGTTGTGTAGCTTCAGAAAAGTGGTTAATTAATTTGACCATCACTTCATCATCTGTTAAATGGGAATGACAATAGCACCTAAACCATGTAATAGTTTGTGAGAACTTAAAATGATAATGCATATTCTCAAATGTGTTCGCTATACATTTTAATCATCTTCGGTTAATGATTTATGTACTTACCTCCTTTTTTATATGTTTATATTTACAATTCATTCATCATTATATTGCCATTTGTCTTTATGTCTGGCATTATTGTGTTGAGTACCTATAACATTAAATTTATCTTTATATCTTATTTGAAAAATAAATGAATAAATAAATATAAATGACAATGCACATAAATTACTCAGCATATAGCTGGTACATGGTTAATGTGAAACAAATGTTAATCACTATGATTAAATAGTCATTCAGGAAAATAGCTAAGCTTATCAGAAGATAATTTATTTAAAACAGTAATTTATGTAAAGCAGTTAGGACAGTGCCTACATGGTAAATGTGTAATGTATGTTAAATATAACTATTATATAGTCATTTAGAAAAATAGCTAAGCTGAGTATATCAATGTCCAGTAAAATGTGAGACAATTCTAATAATTGTGTACTTAAGTGCATTGATAGGTAAGATTTTGATCATTACTGTCATGGACATTTGTATATAGTGTTACGGTATCCAGGGCATTTGGTAGACATTATTTAATCTTCACTGTGCTCCTGAGGAACATGAGGAATGGGCTTTATCACTCCCGTTATTTTGGCAGGAGACCTGTGGTTTAGAAGAAGACTCCAAATAACTTGACTATTTTATCACTGTTGCTCTAGACTAATACTCAGAAAACGTACTCTTGGGAGAAGATGCCCAGAGCAAAGCTGGGTTTTCCTGGGTGTTTGATCTGACTCCTAGATTCTGTTTGGTTCTATTTCCAGTAGGGGAATATTACAGGCTGAATTGATTTTAAGATTGGATAATTTCCATAGAGACCTTTGATACATGTAGCAATTTTAGACAAGAGACAACAAATATCTCTAAAAAGACATTTTGATTAAGTGGCCTTTTCTTCTTCAGTAATTAAGCACAATTTCTGTCTCTAAAAGCCTTTATGGCCATGCTCATGTGCAGCTGGACTTAGGGCACAAGATTCATACTTTTCATGGATCAATGACATCTGGCTTCCTTCAGACTGGCTGATGCATCTGTAAGAGCAGCTTGATAAAAATAGCAACTGAAGGATCAAGAGGGAGTTTAATAATCAGTCTTCCTCTCATATATGGTTTTGTTTCCACTGGAATCCTTCTTCCGAATGACATCAAATGTCAGTTGTATGCACTTCTGGAAAATGTAAAACATAGTATCTAACTGGGGTATTTAATCACTCATTATCTCAATAATACATGCAAACAAATACGTATTTGTGTTCAAAGTTCACTTTTAAGAAAAATACTAAAATAAGGCAATCAAATTCCAAATGCATTTTAGGGAGATTCGTTTTGCTTATCATTGGCCCTAAAACTGTGATAGGATCACCAGAGTTCAGCAGGGCGGCACATCTGATTCATGAGTGTGAGCTTTGGCCACCAACTACTATGAACCATGTGACTTTATCTGACACATCATCTTTTGTGGATTCTTTCCAACCCATGTGATATATATAGCTAAAACATGAATATCTGTGATATCAAGATTAAACAGCAAGGATATGGTGGCTGAATATATTCACAAGTGCATAAATGTTTAAAAAGCATCATTAGAGGGATATTAGGGTAAGAGGTAGTCAGAGCTAATAAAAAGCCCACAGTGAGGTTAAAAGGCCTCCATCAATATGTGCATCAATTCTCATGGCTTCATAGTCTATTGTGAAGCCCCTCGCATTGGACGCAATTTCACTGAGTAGCATATGCCATTATCTGCTTATATGCATACATGACTTTAACGCTCATAAGGTTTCATTTTTAACGCTAAATTCTGCTAGGAAAGGAGCAGAACCGACAATTTTGTGAGCATCCAAATGTGTTTCAAGGCTGAGGTTTTAAAGGCTGCAAAAGAGTCTTGTTTATTTCTTACTACATCTGGGTGTCTGCTTTCAAGGGCATTCAGAAAAATGCATGTCACATGGTGAGGAAATTTTAACATCTGCCAAGTACTAGCTATACACATATATTCTTTTCTTTGATAAAACATAGTTATTATAGAAACATCAAGATTTATATGATGCCCTACCCTTGTGCAGAAATTATTTGTCCAAAGTCTTAGGACCTAAGATTTAGTGTTTTCACTTGGCCTACCGGAGTTTCCTCATCTAAAAGATGAGAATGCTAATACTTTGCTTTTTACGTTTTGTTTTGTTCTGCTTTGTAATGAGTGGAATGAATAAACAATGCTTGAATATCCTTTAAGTTTGTAGGCTGCAGTGTCTGTGATATTCACAGGGACTCTGAATTTAGATTGGGTACTTATGTGTTCCTTGTGAAATATTTCTCTGCTATGACTTGGTTCAGTAGTCATTAAATTTCCTTTGAGTTAATCTCTCCATGGCTTGTTGCTGTGTAATAGTTGGGTATCCTTGACCTTGTAGTCTGACCTATTCTCCCTCTTGAGCAGACCTCTAATGGAAAAGTGACGTGGAATCAAGCTGTAGTGCCGGCTTCTTCTTAGACAGCTGCTGTTTCGTATCTGACACACTGCTCAGATGCTCTTGAGTGTAAACTGCTTTTTCTCAGGTTGGGTTGTGATGGCTAAGTCTAATAAAGTGGTTTTGAGAGAAGTAGAAGCCTATCGTAGGACAGGCTGAGTACTTCCATGAAAAAGATTATCATCAGTCTTCCTTGGGTTCAACTTCTACCTGTGTGTGTGTGTGCCCAGATGACAGGCCTTGAAACTAAGTCCATTACATCTCCTGAAACAAAGCCTCTTGGGAATACAAATGGGGTAACTGCTTAGCTTTCAACTCAGTAACTTTCTCTTTCTGAAAACCCTATAATAATAAGTGCCTGCACACTATTTGTGAATCTTTCTCTCCTGTAAATGTTTCTCTGGGATTCCTAATCCACAGTCTGCCTTTGGTACCAATGAACAGACTGTCTCTGGAATGATGGCATTGTTGAAAAGAATGGGCTCAGAAGGATCTCATGAACTTGAATTCTGACAGTCTTTTCCCCAGCAATCTTTTATCAAAGTGCACTTTTAAAAAGTGGACGGTGGTTCAGACGCTCTTCCTAAAGGTGTACAGAGCTCTCGGTTAGGATTTATCACCCACGGTTGCCTTTTGAGGGAGTTGCCCATAATTATTCTTTTTATTTTGTGCAGATAAAGAAGTTAGCTCCACTGTATAATTTAGCAGCTTTTCCCAAGGGAAGTGTGACTCAGCTCCAGGCAGGATTAGAGTACCAAGATATGATCCCCATTCTTTGCTTTATACCAGACATAGGGCCCCCAAGGAACTAAAACCGAAAAGGTTTGAGCAGGTTGAGCAGATCAAAAGGTAAAATGAGCAGAAAACTAAATGGAGTCCCCAATTTAAACATTCACAAGGCTAATTGGATGACTTTTTAAAATCTCAAAACATTGGATTTAATTTTAAAGCCTTTCTCTGTAATCATTTTTGTTTGATTATTTTTTTAAAATGGCTAAAGTGAAATATTAAGTATTGTTTATGCATGAAGACATGATGAATGTTAAAAAAAAAAACAATTCTCTGGGACCATGGAAAATAGTTAAAAACAAATATCCAAGTACTTACTCTTTAAAAAAGATACACTCGTTAAAATTTATGCCATTCTAATATTCTCTGAATAATGTGAGTGGAGGTAGAGTAGAAAAGAAAAATAGAAAATACAGGTAGAACCAATTGGAGAATCAACAACATTTAAGATGTCCAAGTTGGTAAAGGCTTAGGAAACACCTGGTCCAGCCCCTCTATTCCATAGTTATTTGAGATCTAGAAGCTGGGACCTGCTCAAGGTCTCAAGGCTGGCTAGAGATGGCATATCCCCAACTTAAGCTTAAATTACACAGTAGCTGTTATTGTCTCTAGTTTGCTGTTTCAACACCTTGGCAACGTAAGTTTGGGTAACTTACACTGTCCAAGACTGGCAAATGGTGGAGCCAGGATTCCTACTCTAAACCTCCTAACTCCAAAGTCTGCCTTTCAGCCTCTCTACTCTTAGTATCTTCATCTGAGGATGAGGATGATAATAGCACCTTCCTCATAGATTTGATGCAAGAATTACACAAGTTAATACATGTGAAGCTCTTAATATAATACCTGGCATATAGTAGGTGCTTAATAAATGTTAACTGCTATTATTAGTAGCATTAGTATTAAGCTCTACACTAGGCCACACTGGGAAACAGCAATAAGTAAGAAGCGGACCCAGCATGTAAGTTGAGCTATTTCTTCCATCCATGTAAAAATCCAGGCTCAATATTAAGAAGCTAAGGCTGAATTCTCTCAGAAGGGTTGCTTCAGTGGCCATCAGCAAGGGGCAATGATTCTAGTCCTGTTTCCTGCCACATCTTGCCCTTTAATAGGTGCTTAGGTTGCGTGTGGACCAGAAAGCACTGTTCCCATAGAGAATAGCACAGAATGTAGAAACAGACACGTGTGGCATGCATGCATGTTGCTGCAGTTTTGCCATGGTGCAGGAGCTCATTCAGGGGGAAACATCTGAACCGAAGGCAGCCGTATTTGTGATGGCCAACTCTATGGCACAGCCCTTGGAGAGCTGGGCATAAAAAGAGGCAAGAGGGAACAGAATAAAACCTACATTGACTTATACTTTCTACACACAAATTATCTCATTTAATCCTCCTACAGACTCTGCAGCACATGTAAGTTATCCGCATTGAGCAGGTTGGAAAACTGAAGCACCGAGGGGTTTAGTGGCTCTCTCAACTTTATACAAATGGAAATAAAACCAATAGCCTTCAGCCATACCACCATCCCACACCCATCCTCCATCTATTATTAGGGTCCTTCCAGATCCATTTTTCAGCTCTGCCACCCCGTCTCCACCCAAGGCATATAGAGACAGACAACTGAGTCATATTCTACCACTTGAAAGAAATAGTTCAGGTAACCCAGTGTGTCTGAATCTTGATGATTGAGACAATGATTTGTAAGACTGCACAATTCCTCATAGGATTCCAAGCATGATATTCTTTGTGTATCTCAACAATTGTGTGCTCTACTGCTAGGGAATCCGCAGGAAAGTAACCTGGCATCTTTGCCCTGTCCCATAGGTTGGGGAGCAGCACCTTCAAAAACATGCAGCGCCGGCACACAACGCTGAGGGAGAAGGGCCGTCGCCAGGCCATCCGGGGTCCCGCCTACATGTTCAACGAGAAGGGCACCAGCCTGACGGCCGAGGAGGAACGCTTCCTGGACTCAGCTGAGTATGGCAACATCCCGGTGGTCCGGAAAATGCTGGAGGAGTCCAAGACCCTCAACTTCAACTGCGTGGACTACATGGGGCAGAACGCGCTGCAGCTGGCCGTGGGCAACGAGCACCTAGAGGTCACGGAGCTGCTGCTAAAGAAGGAGAACCTGGCACGGGTCGGGGACGCGCTGCTGCTGGCCATCAGCAAGGGCTACGTGCGCATCGTGGAGGCCATCCTCAACCACCCGGCCTTCGCGCAGGGCCAGCGCCTGACGCTCAGCCCGCTGGAACAGGAGCTGCGTGATGACGACTTCTATGCCTACGACGAGGACGGCACGCGCTTCTCCCACGACATCACGCCCATCATCCTGGCGGCGCACTGCCAGGAGTATGAGATCGTGCACATCCTGCTGCTCAAGGGTGCCCGTATCGAGAGGCCCCATGACTACTTCTGCAAGTGCACTGAGTGCACCGAGAAACAGCGGAAAGACTCCTTCAGCCACTCGCGCTCGCGCATGAACGCCTACAAAGGACTGGCGAGTGCCGCCTACTTGTCCCTGTCCAGCGAAGACCCTGTCCTCACCGCCCTGGAGCTCAGCAACGAGTTAGCCAGACTAGCCAACATCGAGACTGAATTCAAGGTAACTCTCCCACTTAGTACCCTGCAGGCAGGTTGCCCAAGGGGCTCTTGCGCGTGTGTCCAGTGCGAAATGGGTTGTCTTCAAATCTAAGAAAGGGGGAAACCTCGGGATCTTACTAGGCAGGCCCAGGGGAGGAGGGGAACACATCTCACCTATAAGAGGTAGGCCTGAGGAAAAGCAGCCCTCTGGGTGAAATATTTTAAACTACATAAATACGGTAAGAAGTGACTTGAGTACAAATCCATGCAGTAAAAGACGAGTGCAGGCAGGATTATGTTGTGGTTCTGATGTCAGTGCCTTAGCTCTGTCTCAGGGAGTTCAGGAGTGTCTAGGATACCTAAGGACCTGTGGTTATTTCCTAGCGCAAGGCTTAGACTTCTTGATTGTTTCACCTACGTGGCTTTGATTTGTCTTGTTCACATCTCTGTCTCATCCTGGAATGTTTTGATCAGTCTCAGTCTAACAAGAAGACCTGGCTGCAGCTTTTCTTAAACCTGGGAAGCTCTTGCCATTTTCTTGTCAATGGGCTGAGGAGGAGGTTTAGGAAAATAAAAATGAAACTGTCTCTGTAGAGCTGAGTTTGTCAAACTAGTAGGTGAGCCCAAGTGAAAGCTCTGTAATTCAATCACCCTGAGAACACCTAGACCTGCCAGGCCAGCCTAGAGGATGGAAACCCATCTCCAAAGTGCATTTTTCAATAGCAGGCCTGTGCTTTGTCAATTGACATTCCACCTGAAAGAGAAAACTTCCTAAAGTAGGAAATTCTTTTCACACAATGTTTAATAAAAATAAGAGCAATTTTTTTTTTCCTTTTTTGAGATGGAGTCTTGCACTGTCAACCAGGCTAGAGTCCAGTGGCATGAACTCAGCCCACTGCAAGCTCTGCCTCCTGGGTTCAAGCCATTCTCCTGCCTCAGCCTCCCAAGTAGCTGGGACTACAGGTGACTGCCACCATGTCCGGCAAATTTTTTGTATTTTTAATTGAGACAGGGTTTCACCGTGTTAGCCAGGATGGTCTCGATCTCCTGACCTCATGATCTGCCCACCTCGGCCCCCCAAAATGCTGAGATTATAGGCATAAGCCACTGCGCCCAGCCAAGAGCAAATATTTAGTGGGCAGTTATTGTGTGCCTAGCACTAACCACTTTATCTATATGATCTTATTTAATCTTCTCAGCAACCAGATGACTTGAGTACTGTTATTAGCCTCATTTTATATGAAGGCGCAGAAGTAGACAGAGGATCATATAGCCAGTAAATAGCAAAACCATTGTTCTAATCTATGCACTCAGACCCCAGAGTCAACTCAGCCACTTCAGGAAACTGAGGGCCAGAGCCTTGCTTGTATAACAAGCTTTTCAGGTTTCACTTGTTTTTACATGAATGATAGAGGATCCTTCACTGCAGAAGGTATAGCTGGAAGAGTAGGAACCACAACTGGGCTCATTATTTCTCATCCTGCCATTCAACCACAGACTATCATGTGCTACATGCCATACAAAGAGGTATTGCACACAGAGCTGTTACCGCAAGTGAAAACTTCATGATCCAAACTAGATGTCGTTGGAGGAGCTGCCCTGTTTGGCATACAATTATACGGCCAAGAATGGGTACCAGCTCACAGAAAGGAAGGTTCTCCTGGGCTGCATTTTTCAGGGAAGGCTCAAAGGAGATGTAATTGGGTTGGGCCTTAATGAGTAGGAGTGTTTGGGTCATTAGGAAGAGAGAGTAGGCATTTGGAGGAGGTAAGTGAAGATGAGGTCCAGAATGGGCCAGAGCAGGGAGGGTGAGTAGTTCCATGTGACTCAAATACAAGCTTCCGGTAGGCCATTCAGGAGGAATGCTGAAGAGATCAGTTGGGGAAGGATCTCAAAGGACCCAGCAGGTCAGGCTGAGCACTTTTAACGTTGTCTTGTAGGAAAGGGAGAGCGGTGGAAAGTTTGTAATTAGGGAACTAAAGTGATGAGAACTAGAGTTTGGGAAATTAATTTGTCTGGTAAATAAGAATTGGAGAATTTGGAGTGTGAGGCACTGGGACTGAAGAGGGAGAAAATTTTGTTGTATGTAGGTGAGGTCATGGAAGCCTCTCTGTAGGAAGATGCTCATGCCATAAGCCAGGGACAGAAAGGCCAGGCCAAGAGGAGGTTGCAGGGCCCCACAAATTGGGACTAGAAAAGAATTCTTTAAGAAGTTTACTTTATGTCATCTGTCCTCCACCTGAGACCCAACCACTAAATTGAAGCCACTTCTCTAAATCCTACATTGTTTGGTCTCATCTGAAAAACTTGGTGGATGTAGAGGTAGAGATTACTGAAAGAAACTCTTAAGGAATATAGCCTCTTTTTTCTTTTTTTCTGTACAATAAACCTTACTCACCAACATTAAGGTCAAGGATGTGCTGAGGAAAATTGGTTGAACTTTGCTTGTTGCACAGTCTTCAGACCTATTCTGCATTGGCCATGTGAAAGGAATGGCTAAACTAATTAATTCAGATATTTCAAGCCAAAAAGTTTTTTAAAAATTCAAGCCAAAACAAGATTTTTTTGGATTAGATTATCTGGAAAATTGCACAATTCTCTACTGTATCTGGGAGCATGCCAGCCTTGCTAAATAAAATGATACTAAACTAACATTTGGAATTACAACTGAGCCAATTTTTTTTAGTAAAACTCAAATCTGGCATATTTCAGTATTTGCAATATCTGAAACTGGAAGTTCATTTGAAAGCATCTACTATGATATTTTGATTTTAAAAGTAAATATGAAAATTTTGGACAATTTTTTATTTTAAAAGTAAATATGAAAATTGTGGACAATTAAGAAGACCAGTAATGTAATGAAAAATCCTTTCTACAATGCAGTTACTTGGAACAAGAGTTTGCATCAATACATTTGCTGGCTATTAACATCCACCTAGTCACCTTTGTTTGAAGTAATGTCTTTTGGATTGTCGACAAATGGCACATTATAAATTAACATAACTGTTCCTTTAGTACTTTATTGCTTATTCAGCTAGCCTTATATGTGCATTCCTGACATTATAAATCTTAGAGGAGAGCAGTTTAGCAGGAAAGAAGTCAAATTGTAATAAAAAAAATAATAATAAAGAGCAAGAGAGTGTCTTCTAAAATGCACTATTTCTGAATCCATTCTGCTTTCAAGGGACCACATGTTGCTGCTTGTAGCCACATATTATGGAGATGATCTGATGCCACCAAATGTGTAAAAAACTATCAGATTCTTATTGGAAATGTCATATGTCATCCTCCACATCCCCTAAAATACTCATTCGGGGAAAACCTCTTCCTGACTAGGAAGCATCATCCATGAAAAATAGTTTTCCCAGGCTATTGTTTTTGGAGTCACTTTAATTTATCACCAGAATAGACACTAGTCATTAACAAAAATTGCAGCCAATGTCAAGGTCTTCAGCAAATTGTGGCTGGAGTTAGATGCCTGCTGGCAAGTCGTTATTTTTTGGTGTAGAAATCATGTAGCTGTTCAAGGATTTTCTTATGTCTCTCTCATCTTGGATCTAGAAAGATATTAAAACTTGATGTGGTCACTGGGGCCTCCCTGGTGCCTTGTGTGGCACCCAATAAGCTAGTGAGCATTCCAGAAATACTTGATGAAGGGAATAAAGGAAATCCTAAAAGGATAATCATTTCAACTAATGAGGCACTTGACTCCTTTTCTTTATGGTTTAAACTCTTCCTCCATGGGTGGATTTAATAGCGGCATTTGATGGACATAGTGAAACGAGGAAGCTGTAAAGAAAGTTACAAGCTGGTTGGGGGGACAAAGTCCATACACATTAAATAGCTGTTCCCAATCATTTGCTTCACTGTATGGTGATGGAGGGCAAAGTGTGTCTTCTTGATCTTCCCCACAGTACCTAAAATGGGTTTTGGGAGCACTGCCAACAAATGACATTTTGGTTGATTGGTTTTTCTATGCAGTAAGAGCCAGAGAAAAGGAAATTAGTGTGAGCTGGACTTCTCAGAAGTGCTTCATCCTTGTGGAATATGCGCTCTCTGTGTAGAGGCACCTAGAGTAGCAAGGAAAAATAAAAAAATTGTCTACTTCAGTTGGGTAACAGCCACCAAGAACACAGTGTGATGTCTGCAGCTCTCCTGAATTAATCTGCTTGGTTTTCTTCACTGATCATCTTTGTGATAAAATTGCTTAGGGTCCATTTTATTTTGCTAGTCTCCTTTATTTGCTTCCCAGTCAAATTCCTGGGCATTTTGTCTATGCATTTTATTTTTCTGTGGAGCTTTTATTTCAAAATGATTCGAGGAATTAATATTTCTTCCAACTGAGTTATGAAAACAGCAATGCCTGATGGGGCAGAGTGGGGACATGGAAAGAAAAGATGACAAGGGAATATTGTAGAGTGAGGTTTAGGACTTTGGAAGGAAAGAGAAAGCAGTATGGGGTAGGGGTATCTCTCTTGCTTTCTCATCTTTCGCTTACATTTAAAAGCATCCAGTGCGCCCGAATCAGAGACTGTGGAAGCCTCACAAACACTGTATTGCAGTTATTTAACATCTAGTGGTTCTGAAGAATAACAAAGCTACAAGTAAGAAGGCTCTTCCTGTTGACAAAATAGCATGGAGGTTGTGGATGGTGCTTCAGTCACAAGCAATTTATCCTTTGAGACCTCAGAGAGGAAGAGTAGGGCCAAGAACTAACTTTATCCTACTTAAAGTGGTAATGATTTTTCTGTTTATCAATGGGTTGTTAACCACATGTATTATGAAAAATAGATGATGAATTATGTATTAATGTTTGCGCTGTCATCTAAAGACTCGTGAAAATTCTCTGGGCCTAAAATACTACAAAATAAAAGTGCAAATAATGATAAATAAGACCAATTTGCCACCTGCTATGATCTCTAGAGAGATCACATTGTGGAAGGTAAAGATGTTTAGGTGATAGTTTGCAATCTGCTTACAAACTTATCAGAATAGAAAAGGGAAGAGTGAGGAGAAGGAGTGACTTTGTCTCATTGTGCCAGGGCTTAGAGCACATCTAACCTCTGGTTGTGTGCAGCCAGGGAGACAGGAAGCTTGGGGAAAGGCCCCCACCTGGGCTGCAGGCTGAATAAGCCTATTGCCCCAGCTTTCAGTGTTTGCACCAGTTTCTCAAATACTTTGAATCATTTTAGAATTTTTAAATGTTATAGTCCAACACCCTGGGAAAAATATTATACATTTCCTTGAAGTTTGAAAGCTTGGCTGGGGGTATAAATAAATGCCTGCTTAACATTCAGGAAATGACTTGAAAATTGTTTCCTTTTCTATTGGGAAAATATTTTTTAAGTTGTGAAGGCTGCAGGCCTTAAAAGGATGTTTTATGTGTGTGATGTGTGCCTGTGTGTGTAAGACAGAATCTAGAAGAAAAGTCCTCAAAGCGTGAGCTTATACATTTGGCCGTACCTATCCACAGGTTCCACATCAATGGATTCAGCCAACTGTAGATGGAAAATATTCGGAAAAAAATAAACAAAAAATCACAATACAATAAAAACAATACAAATAAATAAAACACAGTAGAACAATTATTCGCATAGCATTTACATTGTATTGGGTATTATACATTCTCTGGAAATGATTTAAAGTATATAGGATATGCATAGGTTATATGCAAATATGATGCCATTTTATATCAGGGACTTGAGTACCCTCAGATTTTGGTAGGGGGGAAGGTCATGGAACTAATCATCTGCAGATACTGAGGGACGACTGTATACTATCCCTAATCCCCTCAGGGATCTGTGTCCCTCTAGTCCTGTGTTTGAGCATCTGATGATGCAGAAATGTGAGTAGAGGAAAGAAAGCTGGTGGATGTCAGGTGATGAGTTGATGGAACTGCCACTCACTAAGCATACACAGGTGAAATGTAATCAAAGTGTGAATGCCTTTCCTCGGGGCCACACTGGGGCCTGGTCACAGGACCTTATACCTGAAAGCAAGATCCAGGGACTGGCTTATCTCCAGAGAAGGGACAAAGTGACTTCTGCTTATGTTAGCTTTTTTTTTTTTTTTTCTATTTTTCTGCCTACGTGTCTAGGGGAATGCTTTTGCCAGAGCATTCATTAATGAGTCATCACAGGAAAATGAGTCAATTAATGTGTCCTTTAATAACAACTTTTCATTGGGTCACAAATAATGCCTAAAATTAGGTGATGTTTCTCTTCTAGGGTCTATGTCATGAGTATCTGCCTCCAAGATACAGGGAGACAGTATGCTCTGGGTGGCAGTTATTTGAGTGTGATAAAAGAGACAAGCGCAGAGGGGCAGGTCCTGGAGGGCACCCATTGCACCATGCTTCATCTCCTGGAGGCTGAAGAGTGGACAGTGAGGAGCTTGACCCTGGAACCAGACTGACCTGGTTCTCTCTCCTACCAACCATGTAATCTTGGGCATCTATTGGAAGTTAGTTTCCTCATTTGAAAAATGGAGGGTAGGATACAATCATGTATTACTTAATGAAGATATGTCCTGAGAAATGCATTGTTAAGCATTTCATCACTGTGTGAATATCATAGAGTGTTCCTACCCAAACCTAGATGATACAGTTCACTACACACCTGGGCTATGTGGGATAGCCTATTGATCCCAGGCTATACACCTGTGCGGCATATTACTGTCCTGAACACTGTAGACAGTTGTAATATAGTGGTCAGAATTTGTGTATATAACATATCTAAATAGGAAAGGCACAGTAAAATATGGTATAAAAATTTTTAATGATATACCTGGATAGGGCAACTCCATTATAATTTCATGGGATCACTGTCATACGTACAGTCCATTCTGGAGTGAAATGCTATTGTGCCATGCATGACTGTACTTCAGTTGTAACTTGACCAAAATGGAATGCTTGTTTACTCCACCCAAACATTTGCTGTTACCCTAATCTGTCCAACTCTGTAAGTGACATTACCATTCATCAAGTTGCTAAGAAATTTCTACACTATCCCATTTAACCTCCAGAAAATCCTGGCACATATAGTATTAAGTAAATATTAGCTCAGTAAATAGACAAATCAGCAATCAAATTAATGAATAATGACCTCCCAGGGTGTTGGTGAGGATTAAATAAGATAAAAATTACGTAACTTCTTGCAGAGAAGCTGATATACATAATAAGCACTATTAAGTTTTCACCAGAGAGCTCCATGAGGATCTCTGTGTTTCTCAGCACCCACTGGATTTTCAGCACTACAACTTTTCCTCCCAGTAACATGGATTAAATATCAGCACCTCCCCTATTCAGAGGGTCTTGCTGATTTCTGCTAAGCTTCCCACTCCCATGGCAGATTTTTCCCGCACAAGAAAACAACTAGGCTGTACGTGTGAGCTCCATGGTTAAAAATAGGCCAAGGGAATATTTTCCAATTGAAAAAAATGCAGAACACTAAAACTGAATAAGCTTAGAGTGCTGCTAACATATTACTGTGGAGAGAGGCGACGTGGGCTGGAAAGATAGAGAAGCAAAAGAGGAGGAGGGAGGAAATGGGCAGGCAGAGATCCTGCCAAATACAGAGATTATTTTATGAAAAATATCTCCGTGGAAAAGATTCATCACTACACATACAAAAATTGAGAAAAATCATTTCCTACACAAGTGCAACTATCAGTCTGAAATATCAGAGATATGGAGAAAATGGAAACAGTTCTTTGAGGATGTTAGCCAATGAGTAGTAGCACAACTTAAATCAAATGGAAATGCAGAGATTTTTCTCTGAAAAAATAATTACAATGCTATATACATTAATCACAGCAGAGTAACATTAATCAAGTATGCTGCACACACCATCTGCAGGGAGGCACACGTTTTATTAGCAGTAAATTCACACTCAGATTAAATACAGAAAATATTTGTCAGGATGGGGACAAGATCTATAGACTCACAGACTACCAGAGCTAGGCAGGCGCTAGTAACAGAGCCATCTGAAAATTCCCTATTCATGCAATGAATACATATAAAGCTTCTAGTCTGGACAAGGCTCTGAGTTGGATGCTGACATAAAATGAACAATATAAAGTTCCTGCCCTCAAGGACCTTATTGTCAAGGGGAGGAGATAAGTGTCCTTTATATAATCATACCAATAAACACGGCATTACAATTGTGATAGAAAATAAAAATGTAATTTTAATAGAGTTGTCTTAATGGGGCAGCTTACGGCAATGTCTAAAATGAAACCCAATGGAATAAAAGAGATAAATGGACGACAGAGAATAGGAAAGAGGGCTCTGCATGTGGAAACGACACATGAAATAGCCCAGTGAAGGGAAGGAGAAAAAGAAGCCCATTCCAAGAATTCTGAGTAACATGGTCTGGATCTACTGGAGGGAGTAAACAGAAGTGGCAGGTGACATGGATGCTAAAGAGAACCTTAGCCATGGCTTTACCATTAGTGGCCGTGTGAGAAGTTGGACTTCATTGTAGGGTGAATGGCGAGGCATCGGATGTTTTCAGCAAGTGAGTGAGTGACTCATATATGCAGTTTGGAAAGATCTACTCTACCTGCTATAGAAAATGGATTGGAGAGCTCAAGAATGGAAAGAGTTGGAAGGCCTATGTAGGAAGACGAGACCCTCCCAGGACGGGGTGAGTGGCATATGAACGCAGAAGGACTAGCGCATCTCCACCAGCAGGTGCTTCATTGCAGATGAAGCCATAGTGCAGTTGGAGCAGGTGACTGTCTCCTCGCTGCTTCTAGGACCACCGTCTTGTCTTCAAGCTCCCCAGGACCCTGCTTCTCCTATCTCTGGGACCTCTCAGTGCTTCACAGTGGTGCTCCAGGCAGTGGAGAGCCATAGGGACAGGAAGCAGAACAGAGCCAGCTCTTTAACTTATCCTCTAAGACAGGAGCCCAGTAAAATAGAAGGAGAACAGGAGAGTTATGTCAATTCCAATTTTCCACCTTGATCTTTGATGGAAAATTGACCTTGACCTTAGAAGAGAGTGTGTCCCAGGCTCAGCCAAATTGTTCTTTGCAAAGCAGAGGTATTGGAAAGTGGGTTCAGAAGTGATAACCCCAGAATGGAAAGGAATCCAGTGGACTTTAATCTTCCCATTGCATTTTCAAGATTCTAAAAACATCTTTCTCTCTCTGTTGGTTGCATGAACCCAGTAAATTTTTCATTAAAGTAGAGGAAAATGGCTGAATCTTCTCTCTGATTTATGTTAAACTAAAGCTTATTTTAGCATAAATAAAGTTATGCAGTAGACCTCCCCTTCTCCTTTCCTTCAGGGGACTCTGGACATTGAAAATGCCATGCCAAGAAGAGACTGGGTGCAATTAAGGCTTTTCTGGGCACCCAAAATCTCCTTTGGCAAATATTCAATTGAGTGTGGGTGGTTGTTTTAGTTTCTGAGCACTGCAATAACAAAGTAGCACAAACGTGGTGACTTAAAAGCACAGAACCTTATTCTCTCACAGTACTGAGGGCTAGAGGTCCAAAATCAAGGTGTTAGCTCGGTCATGCCCTCCTTGGAGGCTCTAGAAGAGGATCTGTCCTTGGCCTCTTTCTACTTTCTGGTGGTTTCTGCCAAGCCTTTATTTGTCAATGCACCGCTCCAGTCTCTGCCTCTGTTATAATGCAGTAGGGTTCTCGCTGTGTTTTTCTATGTTAATTCTCTTCTGATAAGGACACCGGTCATTTGGGAGTGAGGATCCACCCTATTCCAATAGGACTCCATCTTAACGAGTTACACCAGCAAATATCCTATTTCCAAATAAGGTCACATTCTGAGGTTCCAGGAAGGACATGCATTGGGGTGCGTGGTGCTATTCAACTCAGTACAGTAGGGTAAGCACCAGGTTGAGATAAACTGGCAAAGGTTGAGACCAGGAATCCAGGAAGACCCTCAGTAGGGTAAACTAGGCCAGAGGTCAGTGACTCATACAGTGGGTCATATATTCTAGGAAGCCAAAGATAATCGTAACTCAGAGGTCAGTCTGGAGGAAACCAGAGGTTATTGATTTCTTGGTTATTGACCAAGCACAAACCAAGCCAGGGATATGGGAACTTCATAAATGTGTGTGTCCATGTGTGTGTTGTGTGTATGTGTATGTGTGTGTGTTGTATGTGTACATGGTGTGTGTGTTGCGTGTGTGTATACTTATGTGTGTGTGCGCAGTTGTGGTGTTGGGGAAAGCAGAACAGATAAAAGGAGGGACGACAGCTGAGAGAGGAAACTTGGTGTTGGGGACAGTGCCCTCTCAAGTATGACAAAAACCTTTTAAAGTGTTGGGTTTGGGGATAATAAAAGTAAAACACTGTTGATTGTAGAATTTTTAAAAATATAGAAGAGCAGATGAACAAGAATATTAGGATTAATCATTAATTCCACTATCTAAGAATCTTTTTTTTTTTTTTGAAGCAGAGTCTCACTCTGTCGCCCAGGTTGGAGTGCAGTGACTTGATCTTGGCTCACTGTAACCACCACCTTCCAGGTTCAAGCAATTCTCCCACCTCAGCCTCCCAAGTAGCCAGGCTTACAGGCCACCTGTATTTTTAGTAGAGGCGGGGTTTCGCCATGTTGGCCAGGCTGGTCTCAAACTCCTGACCTCAGGTGATCTGCCCGCCTCAGCCTCCCAAAGTGCTGGGATTACAGGTGCGAGCCACCGCGCCTGGTCAGAATAGTTCATATTTTGGTGTGTTTCCTCCTAATCCTCCCCAACTTCCAGGTAAAAAAGTTTGAATTAATACTATAACTCAGTCGATGGAACATTATCAACATATTTTTACTTCCATTCATACTTTATCCCTACTTCCATTCTTCTTCTCCTCCAAAAAGCGTCCTTTTTGATGTATTTGATGTATTTATATATATAAGTATGTATTTATCCAAAATTCAAGAAATACGACTTGCATCCACTGTGTTCTCAAGGTTCTAGAGGGTCTTAAAGACCATCAAAACCCTGTAGTCTCTGCCCTCATGGAGCTTACATTCTAATGGAAATTATGAAAAACATGGTTGTTTTGCATGTGTGCTTGCACATGTGTTTAGTTTCTTGCTTCTGTCTGCTGCCTACTACTATATTTCCTGCACCTACGGTTTTTGACTTGCTCACTCTCTTAGTGATAGACACCCAGGTTGCCTCTCACTTGTTGTTACCACAAAGGAGGCTGCAATGAACATCCCTATACCCCCTTACAATCCTATTCAAGCATTCTTGTGTTCTAGACTCAGGAAGGAATGCCCATAGCTAGGTTCAGTGAACACAGCAGACTAACCCCCAGAAGACCCGCCCTAGTCTACACTCTTTCAGGGGCTTTGATGTGCCACATGCTGCTGTCTAATGTTTGCCAGTATGAGAAATGTAAAGTCATTTTAATTCGTGTTTCTCTAATTGCTAATGAGGCTGACCACCTCCTCTACTGTTTAGACATGTAGGTTTCTCCTTTCTGTGAATTGCCTACTTTGATCTTTTCTTCACCCACATTTTAAAAAATTTTAACTTTTATTTTAGATTCAGGGATACATGTGCATATTTATTACGTAGGTATATTGCATGTCACAGGGGTTTGGTTTGCAGTTTATTTCATCATCCAGGTAATAAGTACTGGGATAAAAACTACCCAATAGGTAGTTTTTTGTTCCTCACCTTCCTTCCACCCTTCATCCTCGAGTAGGCCCTAGAGTCTGTTGTTCCCTTCTTTGTGTCCATGTGTGCTCAGTGTTTAGCTCCCACTTACAAGTGAAAACATGCAGTATTTGGTTTACTGTTCCTGTGTTAGTTTGCTTAGGATAATGGCCTCCAGCTCCATCATGTTGCTGCAAAGGACATGATCTCATTTTTTAAGGCTGCATAGTATTCCATGGTATTTATGTACATTTTCTTTATCCAGTCTACCATTGATGAGCATTGAGGTTGATTCTCTGTCTTTGCTATTGTAAATAGTGCTGTGATTAACATACACATGCATGTGTCTTTATGGTAGAACGATTTATATTCCTTTGGGTATATACACAATAATGCTTTACCCACTTTTTAACAGGATTTCTGTCTTGAGGTATTAAAAATACCTCAAGTGTTCTTTATGTATTCTAAATACTAGTTCCTTCTCTATTTCAGACACTGCAAACATCTTTTTCCAGTGTGTCACTCACCTGTGTAGGGGCAAAAAGGGAATAATGCCTTTTCCATCACCTATCACAAGGTTCACAGGCAATACCCCTGTAGCAAATGACAGATTAACAAGAGAAAAACATAAATTTACTTAACAAAGTTTTACATGACACGGACACTTTCAGAAGTGAAGACCTTAAGACTCAGGAAGAAATGTCTACTTTTATGCTTAGTTTAGATGAAGAACGGACAGCCATGTAAAATGGTGATTGGACAAAAGGGTATGATCTAACGGTAATAGACCAAGGCCTGTCTGTTCAGATTCTTCTCAGCTTCTCTGTGTAGCATTCCTTCCCAGGAATAGGGAAGAACGCTTCCAGAATAAGGATCTTATTTCCTATTTTCTAGCAAAGTAGGTCAGAGAATTTCAAGGCCAGCTCTCACAAAGGCTGGGGAAGGTCAGAATGACCTTCTTACTTCTAAGGCCCTACCAATCTCCTTCAGTTCAAAGTGCCTTGGGGTAGCATTTTTGAGCCCCAACATCAGTTACATTTATCTATCATTCTTTGTTGAACAGAAAACCTCGCTTTTGAATGGTTTATGCATTTCATCTTGTTAAGAAATTATTTCCCAATTAAGATTATGAAGAATTATTCTATATTACATCTTTTTTTTTCTTCTATTACTTTCACTAGCTTTACCATTCACTTTTAAGTCCTTACCACAGCTGGAGCTTGCTTTTGTATGTAGAGTGAGTTTGTTTCAGTTTTTGCTTTTCTCTGTACATTTAGTTTCCCAGTTTCATCCATTAAATAATCTAACTTTTCTTCACTAATCTCTATCCACCTCTATCACATACCAATTCCCAAATACATGTTTCTGTTTCTTTGTTTTCTATTCCATTCCAGTGTTCTGACTATTTCTCCATTCTTTCTTCCACAGTTTCATGCTAGGACTTTGTTTTGTGACCTATTACCAAGTGGGGAGATCCAGTTATATTTTCTGTGCATAGATTTGTTTGTCTCAAACAATTGTTACAAGGCTGTATAGTAATTTGGAATCCTGCTTTTCTCACTGAATGTTGTAATTTTGGCATTTCTCCCATGTTATGTTAATACTTCATAAATATCAATTCCTAGAAAATGTAGTGTCACCATCAATGAAACCAAATCTCACAATCCAGTGAGTTTCCACCATAGAGCAGCTTCTGTGGCCCAATATAAGGTGAGGGTAGGCCCCAGGGACTGAGGCAGGGTCAAGTCTGCAGGAGATGGGACAAGGTGTTCTGATCCCTGACTAGAGAGAGACAGATGATGGCTGGGCCCAGACTTGGCTTCCATAGGTCAGCTTCAGCCATTCTTTCCAAAACATAACCCCTACTCCCAGGGGTCAGTGATGATCCATTTAAAAGGAAGAAGAACACTCTCATTTTTTAAGAGGATCCTTCTCTTACACACCCAACAGTCTGCACCCCTCAGCAGAACTGAATACAGATCCCTGAGATTATTGATGTTCTTGGCCAGCTCTCCAGGATGGACTTGGTGAACAGAGGGAGGCATGTGAGTTCACATCTATGCACCAGCCCAGCCCTTGGGAGGACCATGCAGGACCCAGGCAGCTTCATGGCCTGTTACCTTGATGGAATTTTTACCATTCTTTGTTGAGGTTATATTTCAAAAACACTTAGAAGGCCTGTGAAAAATTACACGTTAGGGGTTAGAAAGGAAGTGGTAGAGTAGGGGATGGAGAAAGCCAAGAAGGCATGACTAAATTACCTGAAAGGCTACTAAAAAAAATGGTGAGGGCTGTTTTTTGTATTTCCTAAGGATCAACAAGAGGGAGCTGGAATTAAAAATTAATGAGAAGAGGGCTAAGATCAGAGACTTGTTCTTAACATGACTTCAGCAACATGGCCCAAATATGCATAATCTATTTCAGGTGAATTAAGCCACAATAAGGGGAGGAACTAAACTGTGCTAATAATCTGAGGTCCCATATTGCCGCTGGATCTGTAACTGGTTGAAAAATTCATTGTCAGAAGCAGGAGCTAAGCCTGGAGCAGCCAAGAGTTTGGTTTCTCTTTGAATTACCTGAATAGTGAGTGTTGTACAGGAATAAGGGATAAATGAAGAAATCATTCATCTTCTTTTCAATTTTTTAATCAAAGGAATATATGATGTGAAAAATCATCCAAATAGGACCCAAAATAGACAGCAAGAAGTAAGCTCCTCTTCCTTAACCCTCTCTTTGCCCCAGTGTCAATTCCCAGACTCAGCCTTATTAATAATTTCTTTTATATCTGGGCATAAATCTTTTATTTTTACATAGGGGTGTGTGTGTGTGTGTGTGTGTGTGTGTGTGTGTGTGTGTGTGTGTGTAAATATATGTATATGTTAATTTATTTACTTTTTGCCTTAAAATTATTAAAATATACCCCACATTCAGTTCCCAACTGATTTTTTCTTTAATTAATAATAAAATCTGGCAGAAATGTCTGTCCATATCAGCATCTCCAAGTCTACCTCTTTCTCCCCAATAGCTGTAGTGTTCCACAAGATAGATGCACTGTAATTTATGTATCATTTTCCTATTGATGAACTTTAGGCTAATTCCAGTTTTCTGTTTTAATAAACAGTTCTATATTAAACATCGTTATATATACAACTTTCTGTACTTCTGTGACCACATCTGTAGGTTAAACTCCCCAAAATGGAGTTGCTGGGTCAAAGAGCATTGGCACTGAAAGCTACATAAGAGATTGACAATTGCCCTCCCAGAAGGCAGCCTCAAATCATAAATTTCACAGAGAGAATGAGAGTCTCTTTTCCTTACTTCCTTACAGACAGTGAGTGTTAGCAAATTTTTAAATGGTTGCTGATTTTGTAGGTGAGAAACAGTATCTCAGTGCTATTTTAATTTGAATTTCTTTTATGAGTAAGATTAAACAACTCTTTATTTAATGTTCATTTGTATTTCTTTTTCTGTGAATTGTCTTCTTGTGTCTTTTGTCCATTTTTTCTTGGCTCATTACTGTTTTTACCTAGGGTTTATAAAAATTATTTTTATGAAAAAAATTGATGTTTATCTGTTTTGTGCATTGCAAATATTTTTTCAGTTTGTCTTTTTATCTCCTTTATGGTAATCTTTTCTGAACAGAAATTTTATTCAAATTTTATGCTTTCTTATTTGTGAGTTTTTTCAGTTTGGCTTGTAGATTTCATGTCATGTTTTAAAAGGCTACTCAACAATTATTTGTATTGATAAATAATAAGTATATATATTTATGGTATATAATGTGATGTTTTCATATGTGTATACATTCTAGAATGATCAAATCAGGTTAATTAACATATTAATCACTTCAAATACTTATCATTTCTTATCATTTCTTTACAGGGAAAATATCTAAAGTCCTTTTTTCAGCTTTTTAAAATATACGTTATTACAATCTATAGTCACTATGTTGTGCAATAGATCGTCAGAACCTATTCTTCTATCTAACTGAAACTCTGTACTTTGGGACCAACATCTCCCATTTCTTTATCCACCCCACCTACCACCAATCTACTCTCTACTTCTACAAGTTCAACTTGTTTAGATTCCATATAAATAAAATCACATGGCATTTGTCTGTGCCTAGCTTATTTCACTTAGCATAATTCTTCTAGCTTCATCCATGTTGTGGCAAATAACAGAACTTCCTGCTTTTGTAAGACTAGATAGTATTCCAATGTGTATATATACCACATGTTTTAATCCATTCATTCATTGATGGCTTTTTGGTTTTCCCTATGTCTTCACTATTGCAAATAATACTGCAATTAACATGGGAATGCAGATTTCTCTTTGGTGTACTGATTTCAATTCCTCAAAGGTTATTTTTTTAATGCACCTGAGTTCTCTTCTAGTATTTCTATGACTTTATTTTTAATTTCCTCTGACAATTTATTCTGTTATAAACAGGACATCCTCTCACTTTTGTTGTTGTTGTTGTTGCAGTAGAGAGAGTTTAATTATCACTAGGCTGCTTAGCAGAAGGACAGGAGATATTTCTCAATTCTGCCTTCCTAAGAACTCAGAAGCTAGGGTTTTTAAGAAGAATTTAGTGGGCAGGGACTAGAGAATGGGTACTGCTGACTGGTTGGGGATGAAATTATAGGAATGTCAAAACTGTCTTCGTGCACTGAGTCCATTTCTGGGTGGGGGACACAGGACCTTTCGAGTCTGTTTCTTGGTATGAGTCACAGGTCCAAGTGGAGTTAGTTGGTCACCAGAATGCAAAAGTCTGAAAAACATTAGTCTTACGTTTGACAACAGTGCCATTATCTATAGGACCAATTGGGGAAGTTACAAATGACCTCCAGCTACGTGACACCTGAGCAGTAAGCAGTTATAAAAAGACAAATTATAAAACAGTGACTGGTTAGAATTTAACTATGCCTACATTCTAACAGAATTTAGGCCCCTACCATAATTCTAAGCTTGCGGGCAATTTGTTAGGTTTACAAAGGCAGTTTTGGTCCCTGAGCAAGGACCCTGAGCAAAGAGGGGGTTAGTTTCAGGAAGGGACTCTTATCATCTTGTTTTAAAGTTAAACTGTAAGCCAATTCCTCCCGTAGTTGGCTTGGCTTATACCCAGGAATGAGCAAGAACAGTTAGCTTGTGAGGTTAGTAACAAGATGGAGCATAATAGAAACATTCCTCTTCTCCTTTAGGTAGTTATCAAGATTTGATTCCATTTGCATAGTCTAAGACTCCCATTTCTGAAAATATCGATGAAAAGAACTCAATGTTATTAAGCAGAATGAAAATGGATGCCAGTGGAAGTGATTACTCATTTCTCCATCAAACCCCAGATAGGTATTTTTCAGCCACAACAGGAAGTCCAAAGCCACATTCGGTTTATTTTTCATTTATCTTTGTGGTCTTTTTTCAGGTTTTGGATTATTTTCGTGTTTGGTTTTTAGGCTATAGTGTGGTAACAATTCATGGCTGTTGTTTTCTCCCATCAGCCCATGAGTTAGAAGCTGGAAAATGCCATTGCAGCCCTGGGATCCAAGATGGGGTCCCATTTAATGCCAATCAAGAAAACTGAAAGTACTGCATTTGATTGAAAAGTGAAAAAATCTCCATCATTCAGTTGTAACAAGCCATAAATCTCACTTGGCATTGATGAACTAAGTGTGCCTCTCTTTCTTTTCCATTTATAAACTAGATGATTAGTACCTGATGTAAAGGTCACACACTCAAACACACTATAGGGGTAAACACTCTGAATATCTGGCTTGGTCTTTCTTTCAAAACATGTCCTGCCTGAGCAATAGGACACTATGTACTTTTTCATCAACTCTCAATAAAGTGGATCAGATGATGTGGTACCATCCGTACTCTTTCATACTCCCTACATGGTCAACAACTGTGGAGAGGTGAGATACAAGCCCTAGTTATCATAGAGGCAGTATGCTGTAAGATCTAAGAAAACTAAGAAAAAAAATGATAAAATTATATGCCTATTTCTAAAATTACAATGATGTAAGGATGGTGTGAACATATTCTAAGTACTGTCAATTTTCAAACAGAAAAGGACACCCAAATGCTTGGTAGCATGATCATCTTTTACATTACTATGATCTCTCCATCTCCCATACCTAAAGTGTGAAATTTATAATAAAATCCTGTTTTTTTTAGCTCCAGAGTGAGACTGCTAATTACTGATTGGTAAATGCTTTGAAAATTCAGAAGGGCCACACTGAAATGCTAAGTATAGCTGCTCTCAATCTCTCTCTCTCTCTCTCTCACTCTCTCTCTCTCTCTCCCCCCTTTTCTCTCTCTCTCTCTCTCTCTCTCTCTCTCTCTCTCTCTCTCTCTCCCCATCCCCCCCACCATTCCCTCCCATGGTTAGAATACAATGCACTTACTCACAGTGCAGTTGCTTAGACCTGGGAGGTGAGAGCTCATGTTTGCATTCCTGGGACAGGAGCATGCAGCTGCCAGCCTTTTGCATGATGGGGATTAGGTCTTTGCCTGTTGAGTTAATAGGTCTCCCAGCTGCTTCTACATATTCTTTGAAAACAGTGGTTTGGGCCTTTTTCCTTCTCACTTCGGAATTCTAGACCAAGAGTCTTTCTGATGACAACTTCTCTTCTCTGGTGATTGTTAATTTTGTTTGAAGCTTATACTCCAAATAATTCACCCAATGTTTTCTCACAGCACACTGGAAATTTGACATCTTCTGTCCTTAGAACATATTTTGTTTTGTTTTGTTTTGTTTTGTTTTGTTTTGTTTTTTTGATGGAGTCTCCCTCTGTTGCCCAGGCTGGAGTGCAGTGGCACAATCTCAGTTCACTGCAACCTCTGTCTCCCGGGTTCAGGCAATTCTCCTGCCTTAGCCTCTTGAGTAGCTGAGACTACAGGCACCCACCACCACACCCAGCTAACTTTTGTATTTTTAATAGAGACGAGGTTTCACCGTGTTAGCCAGCATGATCTCTATCTCCTGACCTTGAGATCCACCCACCTCGGCTTCCCAAAGTGCTGGGATTACAGGTGTGAGCCACCACGCCCAGCCCCAAAACAGATATTTTAACATAAACATGAAAGTGAGCTCCACGAAATGTTCAGGAAGAGAAAATATTTTAATTAGGTTAAAAAAATCAGGAGCAAGAGTTTATTCCTCTAAATAGTATCTCCTCTAAGATTGCAAATTTAGAAACCAGACTTGAAGCATACTGTTGAGTCTGTGCTTCACCCAAAGCAAATATTTGAGGAGTTTTCTCATGGTAGTAAGATTTTAGAGGTTACTTAAGGAAACCAAATAGCTTGAAGCCTGGTGATTAGACTCTCCCCAGGACATGGCCTTTGTCATAGGTGATATGGCATCATAAAAGAAGATCCTTCAAGGCATTACTAGGTTGGGGCCTTAATAGGTGAGCCTCCAGAATCAGAAAGGCGGAAGGAAATGGCATTGAGTCAGGAGACCCAACTGCTATGTGACCTTGGCTAAGTCCTGTCACCATTCCATGGTTCATCTTTCTGAGGCATAAAGGCAGATGCTTAGACTAAATAATCCCTTAATAACCCTTCCTTTCCCTAGCGCTTTCTGTTTCTCATTTCTACAAAACATTTTCATAAACAACATCTGAATTAAAATCTTAAGGAGAGATTTTTATTACCATTTTACAGGTGAAGAAATAGACTGAGAGTGGTTAAATATTTACCCATGAAGGGTAGTCTTCCTTCTGTGTGCCAGATACTGTACCAGGTATTAGAGCTGCAGGTGAAAATGAGCTCCAGACCCTGTCCTCAAAGCAAGTAGGGGACTGGAGTATAAAGAGATTATCACAGTGGAATAGAGTATAAGCAAAATGCTGTGAGAACACATAGGAGAGAACAATGAACTGCCTGCAATGGAGAGTAAGTTTCCCAGAAGAGACATTTTAAAATGGTCCTTGAAGAATGAGTAGGAGTTTGGCAGGTGGGGAAGAGAAAAAAGACATAAAGGCAGAAGAATGAGCATATGGAGAAGTGTGACCGGGCTCAGTGTCCTCAGTGGACAGATGTGGCTGGAGGGAAATTGGGTTTGTGGGAAGGGGGTTGATGTTAGTGAGGTATGTGGAGGTTTAATAATAAAGATGCTTGAGTTTTATCTTGTATCTTTTTAACCAAGGGAATGATGGTTTGACATCTGGATGGAAGATGGGACTGTTATTAGTAAACATACCAACCAGTGCAAAAGTCTAGATGCTAAATGATAAGGACTTAAATTAAGACCATGCCTGTGGGTATGGGGAGAAGGGGTCAGACATAAGAGACACTGTGGATTAGAATCCAAAGTTTTTGGTAACTAATTGGCAGAGACAAAGGTGAACACAGGGTTTCTAGCTCCAAGGGCTAAGTGGAGGGAACTCCATTTCTTAAAACAGAAAGCAGAAGATCAGGTTTGGGTGTTAGATGTAAGCCCCATATGTTCAGCTTGAGGCATGCAGATTTTGAAGTGTTTGCAGGACTTACCAGTGTAGATGAGCACTTGGGAGTTCAAATCAGCTCGTTACAATAGAGGTTTAGGTTGCAGGTAAAAGCCTGGGAATCGTCAGCAGATAGGTGTCTGTTGAAGCTGTGGAGATCAATGAAATCACGTCAAGCCTCAGTCTCTTCATTTACAAAGTGGATATCAATGTTACTTCCAAGGGTTATCCAGTAATTCATTGGATAAATCAGTTTAAAGCAAAAAACTGGAATCTGATTTTCCTGATTAGATTTAAACTTATTTAAATGCAATCTCTTATTCGTCTTTTACCTATGTCTCCCGGGGCTTTTAGAAAATTGCTACAGTGATCTATGTATAAGATAATGGGCCTTGAACAGTCAGCCTTGGCTTCAAGGCCATCTCTTAGAGCCAAGTATACCCTCTCACCACTTCTAGGTCAATTCCCTGGTAGCCACATGCTAGCACTTACTTGTTCCTCAGCTTCCTTATAAATAAGATACTTGACTCAGAGTATGTATTAAGTAGTTTCAATTGACACAACATTTATTAAGTCCTGTAGTGTGGTATTCCCTGCACTGAAATTACAAATGGATAAAGTTGATTAATTAAGTATAAGTGTCAAAAATATGGAGAGCACTTTGACAACGCTATTGGACCCTAAGAACAAAATGCTATGGGAGCCCAGAGCATGAAAGAGTGGATTTCCTCAGGGACATGGAAAAGCCATCCTGGAGATGCTTTTGAGCTTGTCTTGAGAAGGAGTAGAGTTCTCAGAGGTGACAAAGAGGAGTGTCAGCCCAGGCTTGGGAACGTAATGGGTAGAGGCACCAAAGTGAAATGTGTGGTGTGCTCCTTGAGCAGAGAGATCGCAAGTACTGATTTGCCTAACTTGACTTGTATTTTTTTTCAGCAGGGATCTACATTTTATAATTGTTACTTTGCCATCTAGCTGTTAGTCCCTCTTAATCAATGGCATTTTCAGCAGTCACAGCAATTTTTAAAAAGTTACTTCTATACATATGGTGCTCTTTAATTACTCTTTTAAATGAGTCTCACGCACATTTCTTACTCTGAATCCATAATCAGATGAGTCATGACACAATCCTCTGGAAGGGCATGTTATCTGATGATGCCAATTCTGAATTAGTGTTTCTCTGAAATGTTTTCATGGTATAAAATTAGTATAAATAGGATGCATAGGTCACATTCACTCTGAACCACGTTTTGGATATTTTTTCAATTTGTTATTTAAAAAAAAAAAATCAAATTTTCAGAGAAGACAGCAACCCTGGCCAAGAGAGCATCAAGGGTGGGTATCCCTCTCCAACACTGAAATTCTAGGGTTCGGTGAATTTGATCCAAAGGAAAACAGGCAGATTTAAACATTGTAACATATCCAAAACATTTTTCCAATTATATGGGCAATGCAGGATGACTGTAGAAAATAAATTTGTATAAAAGAAGAAAAGAAAAATCATCTGTAACTCCATCCGACATTAACATGTTAGGAAAATCCACTCCAATGTTTGCTGTCCCAAGCAAGCCACATACTGAGCTCTCACTTTCTCCCTGTACTTTAAATCCTGCTGGTATTAAAATTTCAATGTTTCCATTTCCATCCCTGTATCCTAACCACCACTGCACTTGACCAGATGATTCCAACAGATTCTACCTATCCTTCTGCCTCCAGGCTATGAAACTCTGAAACACTGAAGCTGTCCTCCACATAGGGTCAGAAGGACAGCATGTCGATATAAATCAGACCATGATATTCTCCTGCTGCAAAGGTTTTCATGGCCCTCACTACCTATGTTATAAAATCCAATCTCCGTACGCGAGAATACAAAATCCTCCATGATCCAGCTCCTGTTAACTTCTCCTAACTCATCTTCTGCCACCCTATACGTCTACTTGCATAGTTCCCTATATATTCATATATCATGTTTTTGTGCCTCTGTTCCTTTACTTATGCTGTCCTCAGCTTGGAATGCCCTTGTTCCACCTCTTGAACTGGGTAACACTGACTTAGCCCTCAAGACTCAGCAACAACTTATTACCTCTGGGGCAACATCCCTGAGCACCCAGATAGGGCTAAGAGCCTGTCTTCGATGTTGATGTACCAAAGCACTGAGCCTACCTTCCTCCCTTTATCAGTCAGTTACTGCTACAGTCAGGCTGTGTAACAAACCACCCCAAAACACAATAGTCTATGCAATTAACATTTATTTTCATGTTCACAATTCTGAGGGTTAGTAGAGAAGGCTACTCTACGTATCTCATTCTGGGGCCCAAGATGGATAAATAGTGGCTACCTGGGCACATTCTTCTCTTGGCAGTGGTCAGCAGCTTCTCGAAGGACAAAGAAAACTGCAGGATGCAGGCCTCTTAAGACCCAGGTTTAGAACACATATGCTATCATTTCCACCCACATTTCACTGGCTGAAGCAAGTCCTATGACCAAACCCAACATCAAGAGGGAAGAAAGTGTATTTCTCTCATAGGGACAAAAAGGAGGAGAGGAAGTATTTGCTAAGCAACTATGAAACCTCTCCTACGGCACGTTTTACAAATAGTAACTCTATCTTTCTAGTTGCTCAAGCCAAAACCTCAGATTCATTCTTGTTTGTTATTTTTTTCCATACTTAGTATTCATCAATAAATCCTCTTGGCTCTATCTTTCAAAGACATTCAGAATTTTATACTCCTTCTCTCCTTACTCAATTCCCTTCTGATCCAAGCCACGTTTGTCTCTCCTCGGGGTAATTGCAACAGCCTCCTAATTGCTTTTCCTGCTTTTGCTCTTGCCCCTTACAATTTATTCCATCCCAGCAGCCAGAGGGATTCTCTTAGGGCATAAATCAGATCATGTCAACTCTCCTCTTTGAAGCCCTCCAGTCAGTGCCTCCCCATCTTGCCATAGGAAAAGCTGCAGTTGTCACAGTCTGTGCAGGTGCCTGTCAGGGCTCTGATCATCTTGCTGCTGCTCCCTTAGCCTCATCTCTTCCTGCTCCACTCCTACCCACTTTGCACCTAGGGCTGGCCTCTTAGCTACTCCTCAGAAACCCCAGATACTCTCTCTCTCTCTTAGCTTTGCACTCTTCCTCCTCTTAGCACCAAGGACCCTCTGTCTGGAATATTCTTTCCTCATATATCTGGGTAACTCTCTCCTTCACCTCCTTCAACTCTCTATTCAAAATCACCTCATCCGGGAGTTCCTGGCTCACATCTATATAACATAGCACTCTCCTCTCTGCAGTTCCTACACCCCCAATAAAATATAAGCTCCATGAGAGTAGGGACTGTCCGTTCTGCTAATGGCTGTATCTCAGATTTAGGACAGCACCTGGCACAGAGTGGGTACCTGGGGAATACTTGGTGAGTGAGTAACTTGCTCTCACTAGGTAATACTGAAATGACTGGCTTGTGTGTTTTCTCCCCCTTGGGTGAGCAATAACCCAGCTCACTCCTCCTAGAATCTCCAGTGCCAGCCACAGTTCTGGCATACACAAGGCTTAGTAAGCACATGCTGAACTGAGCGGAACAACTTTGTAAAAGTGGATTTCTGGAAACTTCTCAAGCTTTTGAGCTAACAGACTCATACCCAGTTACTGCGGCTTACCAATTGGGTTTATTTGGAAAGTAATGTTTTCCCAGGAATAACTATGAAGCTAGATGTAAAGGAACTCAGGTCTAATTTGCACAAAAAGGAGAGTTCTTCATCCCACTTAACTGCAGATCCTTTATCAACTACATGTTCCTCTGATCTGTCAGCTCCACGAAGTCAAGACCATGCTGGCCTCACTCTCCGTTGTACCTCTAGGGCCTGGCACAGAGCTCATCACACACTAGATGCTCTATTCATTTTTGTTGATTAAATGAGTAAATGAATGTATACATGAGGCCTTCCCTGAGCCAACCCATGGGCAAAAGTGGCTTAGGTGTGCTTTGTGGATGAAGCTTTGGAAGGATCCAGGTAGAGATAGGGTTTCATTCTGCAACACTGTGTAGCTGTTATGTGTGCTTCAGCTCCAACAGAGCAAAGAAACCCCAAAAAATGGGCTTGTTAAAAGCCAGTGCACTCAGAACAGCAGTCACCATGCTGCCCCCTTTGGAATTTAGCTGGCACAAGCAATGCAACCTCATCCTGCCACTCTTCTCTCTAAACCTAAGGAATGAGCTGCAAGGTTCCCCCAGCCACTGCTGGGGGGTGCACTCCATAAACCCTCTGCTTACCCACCGATTGCCATAGCTTCTCACCATGAAAACAGTGATAGCATTTGGGGCCGGAGGACCAATCACAGAAAGGGGGTGATGACCTCCGGGTAAGAGTCCAAAAGGGATGTAAGTGGATGGGCTGGCACTTTGCTAAGAGGCTTAGGGCCTTGAGAGAAATAGGAGTGTGTTCCGTTAGGGACAGCTCCTACCCTGACTTTCTAATTGCTGACACACAACTGCTGGTGACTTAGCATGGGGTGGACTCAGCTCCCAGAGCTCAGTCAGTCTCGCCTCCTGGCTTTCCCTCAGGTGTGGAAACACAGGGTGTTGCTTTACCTAAAGCTTCAGCACTTTTGCCTTTTAACAACAGGCCCTCATCTTTCTCTTCCCCTTCACAGAGAGGTCCTTGAATGCTCCTCCCACACCTGCCCTTCAGAGCATGTTCAGGGTTTTAGAGCACTACAAGGGCAGTCAGTGTTTCTAGCAAATGAGTACTTCCCAGTAGTATGATCATGGACTTTGGAGTGAGCTATACCTGAATTCAGATCCCAGCTGCCACCAAAGTCTCTGGGCCTCAGTTCCTCTGTCCATAAGACAGAAATGATGATACTATGTACTTCCTAGGTTTGTCATGAGAATTCAATGAGATAAATATAGAAAGCACTTAGCCCAGAGCCTGGACATAGTAAGCACTTGATAAAGGATAACTAATAGCAGTAATAACAGCAATAGTTATAACTTTTAATATTGTCTTTCATCCTGATGGGTGCACAGACCAATCAATCATGCTTTGGCCACCATCATGTGGGGGTGGGGCAGGTGGGCAGGGGGACACGTGGAGTTGCTTCCATGTAAGTGAGCCACAGGGCTTCCCAAAGGTTCCTCTTCCTCTTTCAACTCACATGTCCTGATGGATTCTCTGAGTCACAGCCTAGAGGAAGCACTCTATCATGGAGCACTAACCTATGGGTGATAAGGTGATGTGTGTGTGTGTGTGTGTGTGTGAGAGAGACAGAGAGAGAGAGAGAAAACAGGGAATGCAGAGAGAGGGGAGAGAGCCTGGGAGCCTCCTATAGAGGCTGGGTGGCTGTGAGGGGTGGGTTGTGGGGACAAGACTAAGTTCATATAGGCAAACCTGCCTCCCAGTTTTACCACAGTTCCAGCAGGAAAAGCAGAAAGATGAGGAGAGGCTCTTCCAGGAGTTCCACAAGAGCAAACCAAGCCACATCTTTAACCTGGCTAAGGATGTGCAGAAAGTGCACATGAATTCCTTTCTTGGTAAATAAGCATATCCATGCCTATTTAATTATGAGAAATATGTAAAATATTGAATTATGTGCATAACTTACGCATATGACCATGCTGTGGTTAAAGTCAGCTAGTATTCATCACAGTCCACACACGGTTACATGATCTCTTCCTGTTGCACTTGCTGGTCCCACTTCCTGGAATGTCCATTCCCTGCCACCTCCTCTCCTCATACCTGTCTTACACCTGCTAGCTTCTGCTCATCCTCAGGTCTCAGTTCATACAATCTGCCTCCTTTTGGAAGCCCCGTGATACCCGAAACTCAGGCAGCATGCCCCATCCCTGTCCCAAGGCACTTATATCACCCCGTGGTCCTCATCTGGCTACTTGTGTTGTCTCTAGAAGGACCCCAAGCCCCTTCAGGGCAAGGGCTTTCTTTTAGTAGGTTTACGTTCTCAGTGCCTGGCATACAGTGGGTGCCCAAATATATCTGCTGAATTAGTAGATATAATACCTGAGTTGCTAATAAAATACCTGAGTCGTTTCCTTGAAAGACAGTCTTTGTCCTCAGGCAAGCCTCTGAATCTAACAGAGGGGACTTCTTAAAAAAACAACAAGCAGAGCAATCCATTACTTCTGGGATTTCATAAATGCCATGTCAATGTGCTATGGGCCCTGTACAATGTCAGTAGCTGATAATTAAGTAAACCAAAAACCAGATTGGAGACCAATGTGCCAGCAGAAGCACTGTCAGCACTGCCTGGCTGAGGAAGGTGGTGCACAGTGACCTGCAGACTCAGTGCTCAGCGTCCAGGCGCCTGCACTTGAGGAGTAAGTGAGCAGGACCCTGACCCAATTTCTATGACCCGAACTTCCTCACTGCTCCCTGCACCTTCTACCTTGGACTCACACAGGGTGAAGCTCTGGAAATACATCCAATGAGAAGGTTTGCCAGCTTTGTTAGATGAGGCACTTGAAGATCAAACCCCAAATAGACAAGTTATCTGTGCTTATGCTCTCTGCTAACCTACACACTCTAGGTCATCATAATATTGGTCAATACTTACCACAGATTGTGTGAAGCACCTTATTTGGGTTATCTTTTTCAGTTTGCTCCTTGCAACAACCCTATAAAGTAGATGGCATTATCAGCCCCAATATGCAGATTAAATTAGAACACACAGAGAGATTAAGTTATACACTCAAAATCATACAACCACAATGCAGCAGAGCTGTGATTTGAACCCAAACACTGACCACCCAGTCATCCTTCCCATGCAAAGACTGATCAGGCCTGTGATTAAAAATTATAAGATCACCAATGCACAGCCATCTTTCCTGAATGCTGAAACACTTAGGACATAGAGATCCCTTTAGAAAAGCAGGGAGTATGCTTGGGATTAATAAAGGAAAGCCTCCTGCAGAGAGTTTATAAAGTCAGGGAGGCAATGAGTAACCAGTGGCAGAGTTGGAGAGTCAGACCTCTCAGGGGATCATGGAGTCAAAGCGCCAGCCCTACCCTGCTCTACCCTTGGGGCAGAACCCTGGACTCTGAGGACCCAGGAGTTGCCTAAATCCCCCTGAGAAAGCTGAGGTGAGAAATGCTGTTGGTCTCTGCACTAAACACAAACCACCTTCCTTGGATCTGCATTCCTAAATGGAGTTGAAATGCGAAAGGGTATTTGCCTTGATCCTTTGGAGCGTGAGTTTATTGATAAGGTGAAGGTTAATGAAACAATTAATTGTATCCATGGAAGCTAAAACGTGGATTGAAGCTTTTCAATTTTCATCTGCCATAATGAGCACTAGGCTCAGGTTCTTATCCAGTACTTCACATCCATTAATTGTTTTAATGATTCCAGTTTTAATTAATAAAAATACAACCATGTGTGTTAAATCTCAACATCCAGAGTTTTCTTGCCCAACAGCTGAGTTGGGGATGTGCAGAAAGAAAACACCAGGGCAAGATGCAACTTTGAAGTCCTGTGTTAGCCAAAGGGTACTGAAGGTGACCTGTGCACCCAGCATTGGGCTGTGTGTTTCCCCACTTCACCACATTGAATCCTCTCAACATCCTGTAATTACGTGTTTTAATTCCTCTAAAGGTCCTCACCATGGGAAGCCACTGCCTCCCAAGTCACCCCTCAGAACCTGCATGTGATTCTCTAGAAGACTGTCAGATCCCTTCCTCCATCCTCATACCTTCCTTTTCATCTCCAGATGCTCTCCCATTTCATGCTATGGAAGTCACAGTCCCTCCTCAGTGAAGCACCCCATCACTGAACCCCTCCTCTGAGCGACGTGCCACCTTTTTGCTCTCTCTAAAGACTGGCTGCCCTGAGGACACAGCGTTCCTGCAGCCCTTTCAAGTGGAGGTGGTTTTGCTCCCAATCTTCAGAGCACTGGGCTTGGAGATGGGGTGGGCATCCCCCTTGCTGTTTCTTGCCAGTTCCAAGAAAGAAGTTTCTCTTCTCCTTTCTCTCCTCTCTAAGAACATCTACCTTTGAATTATATTTCAACATATTATATCACCCATTATCTTTCATTGTTGTAGTCTGCAACAATGGGTCACTCTATCACAATTTCGGTTCTTGCTGCTTAAATTCTTGGCACTTCAATATATACACAGGTCATCCTTCCAACACACTGGCTCAGTTTTATGGACTTACCTCCTCTAGTGGTTTTAACCTCTTCTGTACCTTAGTCACCAAGAGCCTATGTGAGCCAACACTTGCCATGATCAATAAATGCAAACCCTCCATTATCTAAGCATTGCACATCACACTCTCTGACTTCAGTTTTTCCATCTCACTTGAATGCCTCAACTCTATCAATCTTTCCCCTCCCCCCAGGTCTTCTAAGCTCAGAACTGATCAAGCCATCTTTTCACTTTCCCTCTCCCCATCAAAGTCCTGTCTTCCTTTCATATCAGCTTCAATTCCATGACCAGTCACTGTGATCACTCCCTCAGGTACACTTCAGCTCCTCTGCCCCCTCTTGATTTGTTGCACTCTTTGGCAAAAACACAACCCTGGTAAAATATAATCCTCTATCTGCTCCATGCTGGCACCCAGGAAGGTGAATGTGGTTAGGGGAAAAAAAAAAAAAAAACACATTAACAGACCTTATTCTAAATTTATGACCACGAACTTCAAATGGGCTCTTATTGTTCTCCAGCAATCACATCTGGTTTTTCTAATCCATCTCTTCTCATTTTCTCCTAAAAGCTATTTCAGACCTACTCTCTCCTCTCCCCAAACTTCCACCACCACTTCCCCTATTCTTACTTTCAGCTGATAATTTTTATTTCTATTGCACTGAACAAAATTGAAGCAACAGGAGGAAAATGTCTACAGGACCCCATCATCCATGCACCCACCGAATAGCATCTTCACCTACATACTGACATTTCCTCCTATTACTGTAGCTAAGCCATATGTGATTCTATATACATGTATTCTTCTACTCATACTGTTACTGGTGGAGGGCCTTGACTATGAGTTGTCCAGGTCCTTGGCATTTTGAACAAAGAATTGAACAAAATGCACAAAGTAGCAGAGGAAAGAAACATGGGAACAAAGTAGCGAAAGCAACAATTTATTAAAGCGAGAAAGCACCCCACAAATTGGGCATGGGCCTGAGCAAGCGACTCAAGGGCCCAGTTACAAAGTTTTTTTGGGTTTTAAGTACTCGGTTTTCGGTTCTTACCAGCTACCCGTTATCTGCATGAAGGATTTGATCTGTGGCTAATTAAAGACTGATGTGAACTGGTGCCCTGTGCAGATGAAGAGATGGTCCCTGCTTGGCCAGCAGCCAATCCAAGGTACTCTCCCTTTCCATCTGACGCTGGTGGAAGGGAGAGGGTTGTAGGAAGAGTAGCCTTCGATCCTCTATTACTTGGGAAGGGAGATGGGGTTTTTCCTTTTGGTTTAGCTTTAGGAAATTTTAGGTGTTCTGACCCCAGACCCAGGTGTTTTCCTTTTGATCCAGCTTTGGGAAGTCAGCACGAATTGGCCTTAGATTCCCTGCCCCCAGACCTTCGTGTTTTTTCTTTTAGGAAGTCAGCACAAATTGACCTCAGATTCTCTGCCCCCAGACCTTGGTGTTTTCCTTGATTCAGCACAAATTGGCCTTAAGTTCTCTGCCTCCAGACCCTGTTCTTCTGCCTCAATACATTAAGTTCAATCCTCCTTCATGTATGCTTCTAAACTACTGGATTAATAGAATGATCTACTGATATCATAGACAATGATCAGGATATTTATCTACTAGAAAATTCCCATCAGCATACAAAATATCATAGTTTCTCCTATAAGGAGGAGGAAGGAAGAAAGGAAGGAAGGGAGGAAGGAAGGAAGGAAGGGAGGAAGGAAGGAAGGAGGGAGGGAAGAGAGGGAAGAAAGGAGAAAACAAGCTTCTCTTGACCCTACTTCTCACATCAGCTACTTTTCAATTTCTCTGCTCTCTTTGGCAATAAAATTTCTCAAAAGAGCTGTCAATATCCGTGGCACAATACCTCTTCTCCTGCTCTCTTAGCTCTCTCCAGGCACGTCCTCCACTCTTCCATAACTGCTCCAGTCAAGGTGACCAACGACTTCCAATTTGCTCAATCCAGTGGTCAACTTTCAGTCCTCTTATTTAGAGATAATAATACTATCAGTTCTACAGCATAGTTGTGACCATTTAATGAAATATTAAAATGTTTTAAACATTTTTATTGTAAACTGTTAGTGCAACCCTTTCTTAAACAAACTCATCCTAAATGTTAAAAGCAGAAATATCTTCCAGGTTTACAGCTGTACACATCTGCTGACTTAGCTCCACTAGTATTTCAACTGGAGCTTTCCATAAACATTTCTTCCCCATAACTGGATCTCTGAAGGGAGGGAGGGGGCATGAATTTGAAGTCCACACTCTTTTAAAATCTAATTTCTAAGGTCTCCATTGGGGAATGAGTGTTAATTATCCTGTATTGTATGGATGTCTCCACAGCATCAGTCTGAGAAATTCATTTAACTTTTGACTGATCAGGGAAATGAGCTTCTCTTTCTCTTCTAATTTAAGTTTGTCAATAGCTTTGAAAAAGTTGGAGAGCTGAAGTTTTTAGTGAAAGTCAAGCAAACTAATAATTTCCTGAAATTGATGTTATCAAAACCATGACCTTAGAATCAAAAGTTAAAGGTATCAAAATGTCTTGATAGATGGTTTGGAGTCATCCTCCATATTAGGGCTAGAAATTCATCTCAATAACAAATAAATTTGGGAGATTTATAGATCAAAAGGAAAGAAAAGAAATTCTCAGATAGTTGAGAACTAAAGAATCTCAGTTGATACCTGTGTTGAACAGAGAACAAGAAATAAATAGTGAATACACTACAACACTGCTTGCCATATTGACTACATAAAAAGCTCTGATCCATTAATTTGGGTTAAAAGCCAGCAAAAAATTGTCAGCAGAATTTTGTTCCTAGAAAGAAAACCTTATCAATCTTCAAAGCAATGTAAATGCATGTTTCTGAGCATTTTCTCATCATCTTAAGAAATGCATTTGAACTAGGTGTTTATTCAAGGTCAACAATCCATATTTTCAGATAACATGTTTTTCTATGTAGAAAATCCCAAATAATCTAAAGGCACCAGTAAGTGAGTTTAGCAAGGTCACCGAATATAAGGACAACACACAAAAATGAATATTTCTATATATAATGATAAAAATTGAAATGAAGAAAAATGTTTAAATATTTCCAATAGCTGAAAAAATGAAATACTTAGATATAAATTTTATAAAACATATGTGAAACCTGTATGTTGGAAACTATAAAAAATGAATGAAATAAATCAAACAACACCTAAATAAGAGAAGGTACATATTATGTTTGTGGTTTGGAGAATTCAAAAGAGTTTAAATGTCAGTTCTTCCCCAAACTGATCAATAGATTCAACACAATTCCAATAACAATCTCAGTAGAACTTCTTGTAGATATGAACAAGCTTATTTTAAAGGTTATATATAAAGGGAAGGAATGAGAAAAGCCAGGATAATTTGAAAAAGAAAAGCAAAGTTGGAGGATTCAAACTACCTAGTTTTAAGATAACATAAAGTTACAAAAATAAAGACAGTGGGTAATAGTGAAAGGATAAGCATATAGATCAAGGAAACAGAATAGAGAGTGCAGAAATAGACTCATACAAATGTGGTTAATGATTTTTGACAGTTGTGCAAAAATGACTACATGGAGAAAGAATAATCTTCTCAACAAATGGGGCTGCAACAAATGAACATCCATGTGCAATAAAAGATACCTCAACCTATACCTCACATCATATACAAAAATTAACACAAAATGGGTGATAGATCTAAATTTAAAACATAAACTATAAAACTTCTAGAGGAAAACATAGGAAGACACATTTATGACCTTGTATTAAGAAAAGATTTCTTAATTGTGACATCAAAAGCATAACAAAAAGACAAAATAATAGATTGGACTTTATATTAGCCTGTTTTCACACTGCTGGTAAAGACATACCCAAGAGTGGGCAATTTACAAAAAGACAAACAAACAAAAACAAAAACAAAAAAACAAAGAGCTTTAATAAACTCACAGTTCCACATGGCTGGGGAGGCCTCACAGTCATGGCCAAAGGTGAAAGGCACATCTCACATGGCAGCAGAAAAGTGAAAAATGAGAGTCAAGTGAAAGGGGTTTCTCCTTATAAAACCATCAGATCTTGTAAGACTTATTCACTACCACAAGAACAGTGTGGGGGAAACTGCCCATGATTCAATTATCTCCCACTGGGTTCTTCCCATAACACAAGGGAATTATGGGAGCTACAAGTCAAGATGAGATTTGGGTGGGGACACAGCCAAACTGTATCAGACTTCATCAAAATTAAAAATGTTTGCTGTCTGAACGATACTGCTAAGAGAATGTGAACATAAGCCACAGACTAAGAGAAATATTTACAAATCCTCTCTTAAAAATGAATTGTATCCTGAATATATAAAGAACTCTCAAAATTCAATAATTTAATTTTTTTTTAAGTGGACAAAGGATTTTAATATAAACTTCATCAAAGAAGACATAAACATGGCAAATAAGCACAGGAAAAGATGTGCAGCATTATTAGCCATTAGGGAACGCAAATTAAAATCACAACGAGATATCATGACACAGAAAAGAAATTGACGCAGGCTATAGTCGCCTGCACTTGCAGTCCCAGCTACTCAGGAGACTGAGGCAGGAGGATCTCTTGAGCCCATTAGTTAATGACCAACCTGGCAATATAGTCAGACCCAACTCTAAAAATAAAAGCAAAAACAGGAAATAAACTAACAATACCAAGTGCTGGTGAAAATATGGAGCATTAGAATGTTCGTAATTTGCTAGTAGAATGTAAAATGGTAGAACCTTTCCAGAAACAAATTGGAAGCTTCTTACAAGGTTAAACATGCGTTTACTATATATTCAGCAATCCTGCTCCTAGGCATTTACCCTAAAGAAATAAAAAACTATGTTCACACAAAAACTTGTACAGGAATATTGGCCAGGTGTGGTGACTCATGCCTATAATCCCAGCAATTTGGGAGGCTGAGGTGGGTGGATCACTTGAGGTCAGGAGTTCAAGACCAGCATGACCAACATGGTGAAAACCTGTCTCTACTAAAAATACAAAAATTAGCCGGGCGTGGTGGCATGTGCCTGTAAGTCCAACTTCTTGGGAGGCTGAGGCAGGAGAATCACTTGAACTCTGGAGGCACATGTTGCTGTGAGCTGAGATTGTGCCACTGCACTCCAGCCTGGACAACAGGGTGAAACTCTGTCTTAAAAAAAAAAATCTTGTACAGGAATATTTATAGCAGCCTTCTTCTTCATTGCAAAATATCAAAAACTGGATACAATCAAATGTTCTTCAGTGAGTAAATAGATCAACAAACTAATACATCCATATAGTGGATGTGAAATAGAAAAACTGACTATTGATGCATGCAACATCATGGATGAATCTCAAAGTGATCATGCTGAGGGAAAAAACCCAGTCACAAAAGCTTATATACTACATTAGTCCACTTGTAAGGCATTCCGATTTACAGGTTTTATCTGGAGTGGAAGAAAGATGAATCAAGAGTTTATCCAGTATTTTTTTGTTTTCCTCCTACCCATGGGCCAGTCTTACTCCCACTCCAGTAATTATAAACCACAAAGGGCAAGAGATCAGGAGTTTGAAATCATGTAGATTGCCATTTACATGCTTATTTTTATTATCAGTTTTTGTTTAAGTTTTTATTTTGTTATTTGTGTTATTTATTATTAACTCTCCTGGGCATTTGACATTATCTTAGTGTTGAATTCTCCAAATGATTGAACAGTGTGTACCTTAGTACAGATGGAAAACTGCTATGCATAAGAGTTAAATGACTTGCTCCGCTTATCAATTTTATGAACAGGAAACTTATCAATTTCACTTATCGAATTACTGGCAAGTAGTAAAATAAGAATTCCAATTCCAGGTCCTTCTGACTGCAAAACCTGTGCACTTACTGACTGTACTATAGAATCTATCAGGGATTCACATATCCTTATCCCTACCCACCCTTTTTTTCCCCCAAGTTAGTTGAGAGTCACCACAACTGAGCCTCAAGTGTGCCAAATAGAAGGAAACACGCTGCTCCCCTAAGAAGCAACAGGATGAGATGGAAAGATCAGGATTTGAGTTGGACCAACCTGTTTTGAATCTTGGCTGTATCACCTAGTAGCTATGTCATCTTAGACGAGTTCACTGTTTCAGTTAATTAAACAAGTACTTACTGAGTGCCCACCATGCTCCAGGAAATGTTCTAGGATCTCAGGATACATTTGTGAACGACACAGAAAAAATTCATGCCCTCAAGAAAATTATATTCTAGTGGAAGACATGGACAATAAATATAAAAATAAGTAAAATATATAGTACATCAGGCAGTCATAAGTACTATGAAGAAAACAGAAAGGAAAAGCAGGGAAGGGTAATGAGGAGTGGAGGAGCCACACTTTTTTTAAAAGATAGTCGGGGAAGGCTTAAGAATTGTTCATGTAGATATCTGGAGAAAGAGGAGTCTAAGCAAGGGGAATAGCCAGTGTAAAGGTCTGGTCTACACCCAGTGTGTCTGAAGAACAGCAGGGGCACCAGAGAAGCTGGAGTAGACTGAGTCGGGGGGAGACTCCCAGGAAATAAAATCAGGGAGAAAATGGGAAGGCTAGAGGATAGTGTAAGCAGTGGGTCATCTTCCAGGATTTTGAAACCACCAAGAATAACAACAGCAGTAATGTTGGGAGAATGATGTGAGACAGGAACTAAAATCTCCAAGAAAGGTGAGAGAGTGACCCAGATATCAGTGACTGATGACCCCACTTTTACTTTGGATAGGGAGCCTTTAGAGGAGGTGTACAGAGCAGTCCCAGGATCTGACAACTTTTTCTTTTCTTTTCTTTTCTTTTTCTTTTACTTTCTTTTTTGAGACAGTCTCCCTCTGTCGCCCAGGCTGGAGTGCAGTGGCGCGATCTCAGCTCACTGCAAGCTCCGCCTCTCAGGTTCACACCATTCTCCTGCCTCAGCCTCCCGAGTAGCTGGGACTACAGGCGCCCACTACCATGCCCAGCTAATTTTTTGTATTTTTAGTAGAGTCGGGGTTTCACCATGTTAGCCAGGATGGTCTAGATCTCCTGACCTTGTGATCCACCTGCCTCAGCCTCCCAAAGTGCTGGGATTACAGGCGTGAGCCACCGTGCACAGCCAGATCTGACTACTTTTTCTAAGTATTCCTCTGCCTGGTGTATTAAGAATCAATTAGGCAGGATTATGCAGGACAAGGACAGAGTCAGAGAGACTTGGGAGTCTGTAGGGTTAGTCCAAGCAATAGATGATGGTTTGGACCAAGGTAGAAATAGTAAAATTGGTGAAAAGAGATCAGGGTAGGGATATATTTGGCAAGTAGAACTTACAGGATTTGCTACCAAATTATATGTGGGTTACGAAAGGAAAGTAGCAATCAAGGATAAATTCTATATATATATTTTTGTCCAGGACAACTGAAAGAATGGGGAATACTAAATAAGGTAGGAGACTCGATCCAGAGTTAGGAGTTAGTTTTATGAAGTTCAAAATGCCTATTAGACATCCAAGGGGAGATATAAAGTTGGTAATTGGATACAGAGAAGAAAGGTGAGTGAAAGATACAAATTTCGGACTTGCCAGTGTATGGGTGGTATTGAAATTCATAACACTAGATAAAATCAATAAGGCAATCAGTGTAAATGGATAAAAAGAAGAATTCCAATGGCTGGTCACAGTTTGGGGAATTCCAAAAATTAAATTGTAAGGGAGATGAAAATGAATTAACAAAGAATACAAAAAATAGTTATTCAGAAAAAAGATGAAGACAGAAGAGTATGTTATTCTGGAAGACAAGTGAAGAATATGTATCAAGGAGAAGGAAGTGATCAACTACGTTAAAGCACTTGGTAGGTCATGTAAAATGAGGACTAGGAACCAACCATTGAATTTAGCAACATGAATGTGATTTGTGACCTTGACAAGAACAGTCACAGTAGTCAGTGGAGGGGAAAGCCTTACTGAAGGGGACAAGAAAGGGTACAAGGAGGGCAAAATGGAGACAACAAATGTAGACAGCCCTATTAAAGAGATTTGCTATAAAATTAGATAGAAAATTGGGGTAGTCATTGAAGGGAGAAGTGGGGTCAAGAGAAATTTCTTTTTAAAACAGGAGAAATAACAGCATGTTTGTATGATGAGCAAGTAGGGAAAGGGAGAAATTGAGAATTCAGGAGAGAGAAAGGAAGATTGCCACATCCTGGAGTAGCCAAAAGAGGTTGATATCCAGCACGTAAGTGGAGGAGGTGGTCGTGGAGATGAGCAGGGGCAGTTCATTCACAGCCAGAGGAGGGAACACAGAGTGCAGAAGCAGAGACGCATGTAGGTGTGAACATGTGGGACTTTTCTTCTGATGACTTCTATTTTCTTGATAAAGTAGGAAACAAGGTCCTTATCTGAGAGGAGAAGGAGATATTAGAGGACTGAGAAAAGAAGAATATATGAAATGCCTATTTAGGAGAGTAGGACAGTAAACTGCCCAGACTAAGGATGACTTGAGGCTGGAGGTAGAGAGTATACAGCACAATGATCAGCTGTGGGTTCTCAGCCACATTCACTGTGCAGAGGCGAGAACACACTGGTAGAGAGTTAGACTCAACCAAGGTCAGGCTTTAATCCAGTGGGGACAATGGAATAAAAGAAGGACAAGAGACCATTTCATTGACCATGAAATATCAGCTCTGCAAGGAGACAGACAGTGACATAAGGTGGATTTAAAAAAAAAAAAAAAAAAACAAGTGAAAAGGAGGTACAGTCAGTGGCTGTAAGGCAGGTGGAATCAAAGGATTACTGGAGTTGGGGTCCAAGAGGGAGTGAGCGGGACATATAGGAGGTGGTGGTTGGAGAAGGGACACTTGAAGTTGGGGTAGGGAAGGATCTGCAGTTATTGGAATAACTAAGAGAGTCAATGGCTGAATTTGGGTTGAGAATAAGGTCATTAGAAAATGGGCTGTCTGGCCAGACACGGTGGCTCACGCCTGTAATCCCAGCACTTTGGGAGGCCGAGGCGGGTGGATCACCTGAGGTTGGGAGTTCGAGACCAGCCTGACCAACATGGAGAAGCCCCGTTTCTACTAAAAATACAAAATTAGCCAGGCGTGGTGGTGCATGCCTATAATTCCAGCTACTCGGGAGGCTGAGACAGGAGAATTGCTTGAACCCAGGAGGTGGAGGTTGCGGTGAGCCGAGATCGCGCCATTGCACTCCAGCCTGGGCAACAAGAGTGAAACTCTGTCTCAAAAAAAAAAAAAAGAAAGAAAGAAAACGGGCTGTCAAGGAAATGAAAGGGCAGGGAATGTGAGGGTCATCTTCCAGGATAGTGAAACCATCAAGAATAACAATGCAGTCATGTTAGGAGACTGATGTGGGACAGGGGCTAAATATCCAAGGAAGGTGAGAGAGGGACCTAGAGATCAGTGGCTGATATAAGGAAAAGCATAGATCTGCCTGTTACTTTATCTCTCTGGTCTCACTTTCCTCATCTGGAAGTTGGAAATGGTGATCAGCCTTCCATTATGGGGTTTTTATAAGGATTGAATGAGATAATGCAGGTAGAGCACCTGTCACCCATTAGAACTGGCAGACCTCAGTGTTCAGGAATATTTTTTTAAAATGTAAAGGGCACCTATGAAGTCTTGAGGGTGTATCTCATCTTCCAATTACAGTGAGGAGTGTGTCTTGGAAGGCTAATTGAGCTCAGGTTTGGCTCGATAAATTATAATCATGACAATTCCCCAGAGATGTTCATCAATGGCCCTCTCTGTTTCCATTCATGTCCATGTCATCTCCTTCCTGGCAGGCCTAGGTTCTCGCTATCCCCTCTAGCCAACTGCAGACAGCAGAAGGCTTATTGCCTTCCAGCCCAAGTGTCTAATGCAGAAGGCAAAATGCAAATTACCTGCTTTGGCTGCTCTGTTGCCTCTCCTATTGGTGGCAGGCTGGCTGAAAGAGCCCAGAGAAGTGACAGTCTCTAATGAAGTGTCACCTTCTGTTCTGAACTGCACTGAACCCAGACACGTGAGGAAGCTCTGGGCAATACAGCCTGACTAGCTCGTAGCACGGGGAGCCTGGGACAAGAGCTAGATCAACTCCTTTTCACTTTATCTCCTATACCCACCCATGACTTCAGTTCTAGGCAGGAGTTTCCATCAAGAAATGAGGTATGTTCTAGCCAACAGGGCAGTGTCTGTTTTACCGGTAATAGGCATTAACATTCAGAGATTCCTTGTTCTCAGAAAAGGGGTAATAAAGTTACGGGGTGGGAGTTGGAAACTTAAGGAATCTGAGTTGCCACAGAGGAGATTCCAGAGTTGAATGGGTCCATGTGGTGAGATGATTCACCTTGTCCATGTTGCTGAGCCCCGTGTACCTTGAGCCTCCTACCTCTGGCTTATCAGTGCTCTGCAGAATATATTAGCCAGGAAAAGATCTGAGCAAGTTTCACTTAGCCTTGTACTTGTGCAAATCTGAGGGTGGAACTCAAGCCTCCTCTTCCTTCACACTACTCAGAGACTTGCCTTGTTCACCACTAATTTTTCATTGTCCGCTACATAGTCGGTTCTCAGTGATGAATGAATGCATTCATGAATGAATGAATGAGTGAATGGCAGATGAGTGAGTGTCAGGGTTGGAGGAGCATAGAGCATGGCTCTTCCAATCCTAACACTTCAGACCAGCTCTGTGCTAGGTACCAAAACCTAGAACCCCACAAGTTTCTTACATGCCTGAGCCGAGAGGTCATTTTTCCAGCCAGAATTTCTGAAACTCCCTTCTTCTACCTAAATTATATATAAAAACGAAGGGCAGCTACTCTCACCTGAAAATATTTTCTTGATCTTTTCCCTTTTCCCAGCAAATAAACACTTACTTACCTCTTTCTCTAATGCAAAGTGACATTTTGATACAGCAACCCTGGAAGGAGACAAGAATCATTAACTCAGAAAAATGGCTGAGTTTCTGCAGTTTGCCAGGCTCCCAACTATTGGCTGAGAACTCCATGTTCTGGAAAAACACAACCACAGTCCTTTTTGCCAACTACTATCTAGCAGTCTGAGGGTTGTTGATATTGATTAACATTGAAAGTGACATTTGGGTCTTGTGTACTTTCCGAATAGACTCCTTTCAACTAAGAAACCAGCAAGGAGGCCTCTGGGGAAAATATTTTTGGGGAGGAGGGGTATGAGGTAACATCAAACATTCTTTGTCCAACATTTTGGATCCTTATCTAGAATGTAAGTAGTTTGTTTAGGGGAAAGAGAAGTCGGCATGTCACTAAGAAAGGAAGTTAGCCTCTCAAAGACATTCAGACAGGAGTACCTAGGGAAAGGAAGAGAGAAATCTGGGAGCAGCTCATTAAAAATATGAAACAACAACAACAAGGTCAAGGGCTAAAAATGTTTATTCAAAAGGCAGGTGATTTAAGGAGCCATGATTTGCCACACAAAAGGATTTCTAGTAAGAAAAGATCCTGTCAAAGTTAAATTACATTTGATTTTTAAATGTATAATTTATAAGCCGATTTTCTGGCACACAAAAAAGCACACCTGTGCAATTTTTTTTCCAATTTTAGCATATTATCCACCTTTCCAGTAAAATTCCTGTATGCAGCAGTCACCAATATAGATTGGTGGTAAATAAGAGAAGTGTTATTTACATCAGACTTAAAAGTTCATGTCCTTATTGTTCCTGCCTCAGAACTGACTCAGAATTGGGCATAGAAAACTGCCGTTTTGAAAGAGCCCAGGATGGGCTGTAGCAGGCAACCACATCACTAGAGAGCAAAGTTAAAAGACAGATTCCTTGGCCCCACCACCAGGCATTCTGACTCAGTAAGTCTGGGGTGGGACCTGGGAATCTGCAACTTTAGCATGCACCTAAGATGACTCTGTTGCAGGTGGCCCATGGACCACACCTTCACACAGGCTGACTTAGAGAAGATGTCCTTCAGGTTGCGTGTCAAGAGAAATTGCCCCGCCTTCTGCACCCAGCACATCCTGCTGCATTCCATAAGTGCAAGCAACGTGCTCCACAAGCTCACATGTGATGAGCAGTTGCTGATCGACACTGCTGTGCTGGGCAAGCCAATCTGCGGGGCTCTGTGTGACACACCCCTGATTTCTCTTTATTCTGTTAGAACGATTACAGGAAGTTATCTATGCAATGCAAGGATTTTGTAGTGGGCGTGCTGGACCTGTGCCGAGACACAGAAGAGGTGGAAGCGATTTTAAATGGTGATGTGAACTTCCAAGTCTGGTCCGACCACCACCGTCCAAGTCTGAGCCGGATCAAACTCGCCATTAAATATGAAGTCAAGAAGGTAAGCTCCCCCATCTCTCCTGGTCTTCCCATCTCACCTCTCCTCTCAGGGCTGCTGGCCTCGCTTTGTGCTCACATGTATTTTATGTTCCCACGAGGTGACCATGATGACACCCAGATTCTCTCTAGACAGGGAGCTAGCCGTCAGCTTCACAGGGCTGCTAGGATTCTCTCCACCATCCCTTCCCACCGTAGTCCCCAGCCCACCAGGAGAGACAGCAGAAGCATGAGTCAGTCCCTGAGCAGACCTTGAGCCTGGACAGCAGAAGAGATCTTCAGCATCAACCCACTGGCAGGGACAATGTCACCGCGAGGGCTCCTATCAGTTAGCAACCCAGTTTCCAAGTCTTCAAGAGAAACATAGAACTCAGGTCTTTCAAAAGCATTTACTGAGCTTCCTCTGTGTGCCTGAGGACTAATTGTGTAGAAAACGTATTAATGTACAAAGCTTATGGGATCCAATCGCCCTGGGAGGCTTAGAAGAATTGCACTCCAAAGGCATATGAAAGCCCTAAGGAGGCTCAAGTAGACTTTCCCAAAAGTAAACTCCTGCCACCTCCTCAATAGACATGCAAGTGTCTTTAGTGGCTGTGGTCACCAGTAGCCCTCAGACCTGTAGTGCCTACTCAGATTAAGATTATAAGGAGCAAAAGTAAATTATATTCCTACTTTGGATCTACTCTGAGTTCTTTAGAATCTGCTCTTTTGTTAGATGACATTACTCATCCTGATGAACACTAGAACATTCCAAATATCCACATGTTTAAATATCAATGTGCTTTCCACATAAGTAAAGGAGCTGATTCATCTTTGAGGGGTTTTAATGTTTTCAGCTCTTTCACCTGATCAAAACTGAATGGTATTTTTAAAGCCCCCAGACTGGCCTCTGGGCAGTTCTTCTGTTTCCTGATTATCTTAATTTGTGTGTGTCTTAATCTGTGCTTTCAACAACCGTATATATCTGTGAAATTCATCCAGGGAGAGCTTCCAAGTCTGATAAAATCTTCCTGCCCTTTTACTTTGATATTATAATAATCACAAATTTTAAGAAAAACAACTTTTGTCTAAGACTCTGAGCTCAAAGATAAAATTGATGACCCACGGGAAAGGTGGCCTTAGAGATTAATATTAGAAAGCACAGTGTTGTTGGAAGTTGGGAGAATCGGGCTGCAGTTTCAAGTACAGTACAATCCTATTTACTCAGCTCAGGAAAACTCACCTTTTAGCTTAAACCAAGAGTTCACTGGGACTTTTCACCAAAGTATGCAGTCACCCCCTGAAGCTGCTGAGATATCCTTGCCCTTGGGGTTCAAACAAACCCTGCTGTGGAGGCTGTCTGGCAGTGGCAAAAATGAGCTGGAGTTTCCAGAACTACAAACATTTTCTTCCTTCCTGAAGCCAGATTATCCTCCTGCCTCCCAGCTCATGGTGAGGATAGAAGATGTCTAAAAACCAGACAAAAGAAGATGCTTGGCATTTGCAGATTTATATTCACAGTTTGGGCTAATTATGCACAACTTCAACAGTCCATTGCATGTAGGCATTCACCACTTTTTTGAAACATAAATTCAAATCCCCTAGCAAAACTGACATGGAGGGTGGAGTTACTCAGTTAGTCCAGAAGTCTGGCCCCCACCTCATAACTACGTGTCCTCTTTTGTCAATTACCAAGTTCAAAATGGCCCTGGTGATAAATGAGAAGGAAGAAATGAAGCCCTCCATGAACATGATAGTTTGGGTCAGAATTAAAAGGTTTCATGAGGGATGTGATTGACTCCAGTGGTATTTGCCAATTAAGGAAGTCATAAGGTCTCAGGAAATCATCATGAATGTCAAGTGTCTGCTGTAATCCATAGGTAGGAAGATGATAAATGACCTGCATAAAATGTCAACCCTGCTCATTTCTAAGACCTTCAAATGATACATTTTCTCAAGTCTTGTATGCCATCATGCAACAGCAGACAGACTCATAGCTCTCCTTGACATTTATTCTTCGTGAATTACCAGAAAACTAACCAATATTTAAAAGTCTTATTAATATTACAATGGGCTTCCATTTTTAATTTATGAATTTTAGCATGCTTGCATGAGTACAATCTATCCCTGAGTATTCGAGTTATAAAATAACTAGCACCAATACCTATTTATAAATACACTGCCTTTTACAACTTAGATAGAAAGATAGCTAGATAGCTAGATAGCTAGATAGCTAGATAGATAGATAGATAGATAGATAGATAGATAGATAGATAGATAGATATCTCCTGAGGCTTCAGGCTTAAATACAAAACCATAAAACATTTCCAAGATTCTGCCCATATGGCATAAATCAACCCATTAATTCAGCAACTTAAGAAAACAAGTTGTTCTTAGAAGTTCCATGAGCTGCTAATAGGTGTTACCTTAAAAAAAAAAAAAGATTTTATGTTCAAATAAATTTGGAAACCTTTAGTTAAACACAGTCAAACAGGTTTTTTGTTTTTTGTTTTCTGCTTTTCTTAAAGATATTACAGAGCCTTTAATATGCATCATAGTGGCTCATGCCTGTAATGCCAACAATATGGGAAGCTGAGACAGGAGGATTGCTTGATGCCAAGAGTTTGAGACTAACCTGGGGGACATAGCAAGACCCTGTCTCTATTTAAAAAAGAAAAAAAAAAAAAAAAACCAAGAATCACTACTCTAATAGATGAAGGATACAATGTGTATTACATGACCACAGACTGCTTCTCATGGTGAAACTAGTTTTTCATGTATCAGTCTCTGGGAAACTAATCTATAATCAGCCTGTATGTCTATGAAATGCCAGGATTTGAATGAAGGTGGTGCTGCTCTGTGGCTGGTACTGCACTCTGGATCGTGTCTCTCATTTGAATGTTTGATTATCTTCAGGCACCACCCTAATGTCTGACCTCTGGCTGGCTGAGTCACAGTACCAGCCTGCATTAGATGAAGACAAGTCACCCACCATGGTTAAAGGGAAGGAATCCTGAACTGGGTTTCTGTTGACCAGGTTTCTAGCCTGATTCTCCCAACCCTGTGGTCTTGGGCAAGTCATTGAAGCTCTCTGACTTTCATTCCCCATTTGCAAAATGGACATACAAGCTTTTGCTTCACAGAGGTTTTGTGTGTGTGTGTGTGAACTTCCAAATGAACTGATATGAGAGGAAATGCTCTGGAAACTATAAAGTTCTCTGCAGCTCCAAGAGGAAGCATCATTGCTGTCATTCAGTGATGACTCCCTTTCTTGGGACTCTAGGGTTCTTCTAATTCCCTAGCTGGTCCTTTATTATCTCCCCAGAGAATGCTAGAAATGTCTCCCTGGGAAAGGACATCATTCATAAAGCCTAAAATTCCTTCCAAAATACCAATGGTGTTGTGAGGACATGGTTGTTCCCCCATGACTTCTGCCTTAAGAGGGCGCTCAGCCTCCCCAGTAACCCAAGTGGGTGTGTCATCTGAAATGTCAAGTGTGGTTTCTGGGAAGCAGTATTGGAGATGTAGCTGAAAGGTGCCTATTGAAGTCAGTCCCCGGTCTAACCACTTATTAATGGGGTCACTTGAGCAAATTACTCAGCCTTGCCTCTGTCTCACTTTCCTCATCAGGAAAGTTGTGATAATAATGCCTACATCATAGGTTATAATGAGAATTAAATGGGAGAAAGCATTTGTGCCTCAAATATCCCCAGGCTTCAGTAGCTGATGGTTATAAATGAGGCAGTATTAACACATTGCTCACAGTCAATGCCTACATTACTTTAGGACATTTCTCTTACCCACCTCAGTCCATCCCAGTCCCTCTAGGCCACAGTCCCTGAAGAAGCCAAGCTTGCCTCATGAAAAACCAGGGATATGACCCTCCCCCATACTGAGTCACACGTAAGCTCAGAAGGACTCCGCTTATGCTTCACAGCTAAAGAAACCCAGCCCTCCAGCATCGGCTTGCAACCTCTCTGCATAAACTGGCCTTGACCTTCTGCTGCAGAGCCAAACACCTTGCAGTCTTCTCTAGCTCTGTCTCTGTCCTCCAGGAATCATGCCTATCCTTCTCAAAGGCCTTTTCTTTCCACTGCATATCAACTCTAAACACGTGCATCGGAAACTTGCAACCCCAACAACTGAGAACCAACCCAACCAGCCTCTGAATCCCAGTTTAAGCCCAGCTGGGCTCAGGCTGTAGTTATGAAGGGACCCCAGTGTCTGCCATGTGGTCAGTGCTTCGTGATGGGGAACAGAGACCCAGACAGAGTTGTTGGCACTCTATTCAAGTTGTCTAATAGAAGACACACTCTCATCCCTCCCTCCCTCTCCTCTAGATTGCTTCTTCATCTCTGGGCTTAGAGGGATGATCTTGATCTTTTCCCTTCTTTCTCCTACACCATTCACTCCTCCTTCCTGACCCCACTCTGCCTTAATGAGGATCAGGTGGGATCTCCTATTCACTGCAAGAGAACTTTGTGCATATCAGTCCTCTAAGAGAGTGGGGCAAAGAGACCCAGAAGTCCTGTTTTGCATGAGAGAGGCCTTAACTCTACCTATAAAGGAGATGGAGCATCTTTTGGACACTACTAAGCAAAGGTCTGCTAATGGGGGAAAAAAAGAAAATTATGTGAATATTATTTTCCAAAATATATTAGTTCATGGCAGAAAGTACATATATTATCAGGCAGGCATGGCCATATCACCAACAAGGGTGATTAGTTCCATCTCTCAAATTTTCTGAACCACCACCTATGAGGTCTACTGACACTGAGCTCGGCCTTCCAAGGACCCAAGCAGAATAAGACACAGTCTTACCTTCAAAGAGTTACCAGTCTAGTGAGTGAAATGGTACAGGTGTCTCATGACTGTAATAGCAGCAGCCTTTGCAGTGGGGTGGGGGAAGTCTCTTACGTACTTCACCAGCTGAGCAAAGTAGCGTTCACACCTGTGACTTCTTTCAGACTTGCAGGTGGCCCCAGTTCTAGCATCTTGGGATGCAGCTTGGTTTGGGGGCATCTGCTCTTGGTGCCAGCCATCTTTCCTTCCCACTGAGGAGATCTCCACCCTCCTCAAAAGCCAGCTCCCACTCCTCCTGAGCCTTCCAGACCCTGAAATGTTGAGGTGCGTTTTCCTGGCTCTGCCAGGCTCGCTGGGTTATTCCTGGCTCAGAAAGCTAGTCTTAAGTACAATAAAGACCTGGGACAGGATCAAGGGAAGGGAACAAAGTACAGAGGGTGGAGAGGACCCACTCGATTTCCTTCACTTACATAGTTCCATTTCTCCTTCACACTGCTGCATTACAAAAAAAAAATCCCCTATGATTTTTATTCACTCACTCACTGAAAAGCTCATGCTTGCTCTTAAAGCTAAAAACAGGAAAGTGAACAAGACCCTGGAACTTCAGAGGTGCCCTCTGGGGTGAGGAGGGCATTTCTGGTAGAAAGAACATGCTCAAAGCATGTTTAAAGGCCCTGTGGTGAGAAGAGACATGGTGTACAAGAGGAACTGAAAGAAGGCAAACGGACCAAGCTGGGCCTTGGGAGGACTGGGTGTGACTGAGTCTGTAAGGATGCAGGCAGGGGACAGACCATGTGAGCCTTGCAGATCTCCTTAAGGATTTTAATCTTTTTATTATTTTTCTAAAGAACAATGGGGAGCCATTGGAGGACCTTAATCAGGAGTGGTTATAAAGATTAGGATAGATGGAGAGACAGCTCTTCCTCTGAAAAAGCTGGAAAGGAAACAGGGTGGGTGAAGATGGAGCAAGTTTTTTGTGTGAACGGGACACGATATTAGCCAAGATAGGCTGTTACATTGTGTTGAGAAACAAAACTAAAGTCATGGAGGCTTTTAACAAAAGTTAAGTTTATTTATTGCTTACCTTATTTCCATCTTGGAACTCAGTTCCCTCAGGATTCCCAGCTGATGGAAGAACCACCCTCTTAAATGTTTCCTGCGTGCCAGAGGGTCATTCGGCTCTGGGAAATTGTACCCCAGCAATTGCATGCTTTCACCTGGATGAGACACACATTGTTTTTGCTTGCTACTCATTGTGAAGAGTTAGTCATGCCTTCCACACCTTCACAAGAAGGACCAGGAAGCATAATCCTGGTGCTATTTGGCAGCTAGCACTAATGATTACCATGGGAGAAAAGTTGAGGGAATTCGTATTGATAGCTTCAACTTCTCTGTCAATAGGACACAGAATCACCCTCTGAGGTAGAAGCAGCCTGAAGAAAGTAAAAAAATGGGGGGAAAAATCTGTGGGAGATGGGAGAGAGAGCTGAACAGTAGGTCTGATAGGCCTGCTAAGACTGGGGACTGAAATTCTTTGGCAACAGACTACATTTTTAACACAAGTAGAAGATCTCCACAAACGATGGTAACGCAGAAAGTCAGTGTCCTCCATAAACCTCAATTCCCTGCCATCAACTTCAAGATTCTTTCACAGACATGGGCCAGGAGCACACAAAATATGCCCACAGGGCACAGCACTTGGAAAGCTCCCCTCAGAGCAGAATGCCAAGGAGAAAAGGACAAGCTTAGAGGGAAGGGAATGCGGGACCGTTTCAACCCACAAGCTCTAAAGTTGGGTCAGCGCCTCTTACTCTATCAGAAGTCCCTTGCCTCCTCCTATTCCAAAAATGACCGTCTTGTGCACGTTTTACAGTCATGCCATGAATGGGCCTATCTTTCCACCTGGAAAAACTCCTAGCAGATGAAATTATTAACAGAACTTGTCAGGTAGCAGCACAGTGTTATAGCTGGGAGCCTGACTGCTCAAGTCCTCTGCCTACTAGATATGGGACATAAATTAAGTTTCTTAGTCTGCTGGCCTTCAGGGAGCTCATAGACACAGTGGACACTGCTCCAGTCCTAACGGGCCTTCTGGCCTAAATATGTGCTCAGAGAGAAAGCAATGCCAGCTGGAGCTGCACAACTGGCTGACATCCTCTCCCTAGTGCAGTGACCACGGGTAGGAACACTCAAGAGAGGGCAGATGCCCTCTGCTGGGCTCTGTTTCATTTCCTCTGTCTGCAAAAAGCACAGGCAGGGCCAGTGAGCAAAGGGGACCTGGGGACATCAGGGCTTTCTAGAGGACGCCTGAGAGGCCAGTCAGACACTCACATGCCCTAAGCAGACATTCTCCTACTGTGTTTTCCTGCTGAGGCATCGTTTTAACAGATGCTTAGACTTAAGAAGATCAGCGTTGTCACAAACACAGTCTGGCTGGTCAGGCACTACCCCAAACTGCACTGCAGGATGCCCGGTGGTTGGCAAACACTGTTGGAATCCATTGGTGTCAAAAGCATCAATCATCTTCCTCTTTGGGGATTCCTCTAAGCACTTCCGTGGATCTCGCCTGGCCACATGCCACAAAAATCATCAATATCCATTAATCTCCTGGCTCAGAAGGGCTATCTTTTATATGAGGAAGTTTTGTTTTCTCAAGGAGCAAATCTTCAGAAGAGAAAGAATAATTCCAGCATTTAATATGTAAATATGATTTGTGATCCCTTTTCTGCCTGGAGAAACTCCCAGGAGAAGAAACATAGAACCTGCGGGGCAGCAGTGTAGTGTCGTGGCCAGGAGCCCGACTGTGCGTGTTCAAGTCCCAAGCCCTTCACTTACTAGTCATGTGGTTTAAACAAGTTATTTGGTCTCTGGGCCTTGATTTTCTCATCCATATAATGCAAACAAATTACAGTGTCTAATAAATAATAGTTAACACATGCAATGTACCTAGAACATGTTAAGTGTATAATGAATTAGCCAATGGAAACTGTTTGCCATATTGGTTTTCTAAGCAGAACTACACTTAAGACTAAGTCAACATTTCTCAAGTCCAGCACCTTAACACTTTGGGCCAGAGAATTCCTTGCTGTGAGGACTGCCCTGTACATTATAGGCTGTTTAGCAGCATCCCTGGACTCTATCCAGTAGCACCTTACCCCCAGCTTGTGTAACCAAAAATGTCTCCAGACACTGTCTCCAATGCCCTTGGAGGAAGGGGGAGGGGGACAAATAATTCCCTGTTGAGAACCTCTTGGCTGTTTTCAGGATCCAGTCTATAACCTCTTAACTGTAGGCCCTTAAAGCAAGGATGATAGTTATCCAAGGATGTGTTGTATCACTCTAGACCATGGGTTCCAAGACCTAGCTGATTAATGAAACCACTTGGGTGCTTTGTAAAAAACAAACCAAAAAAATCACCAGTGCCTCAGCCTCAGAAAGACAAATACCACATCATCTCACTTATATATGGAATCTAGTAAAGTTGAACTCATAGAAGTAGAGAGTAGAATCATAGTTGCCAGGCGCTGGGGAGATGGGGAGGGAGGGAATGGGGAGTTGTCAATCAAAGAGTACAAAGTTTCAGAGCGACAGAAAGAATAGATTTTGAAATTTATTGCACACCAGAGTAACTGTAATAAATAAAAACATATTATATATTTCAAAATAAGTAAGAAAGTAAATTTTCATGCCTCACCATAGAAATGATAGGTAAGCAAGGTGATAAATATGTTAATTAGTTTAATTTAATCATAACATTTTGTATACATATATCAAAACATCCGTTGTACTCCATAAATGTATACAATTATGATTTGTCAAAAAAAAAATGCCTGGGCCGGGTGCAGTGGCTCATGCCTGTAATTCCAGAACTTTAGGAAGCCAACGTGGGTGGAGAACCTGAGTTCAGGAGTTCGAGACTAGCCTGGCAAACATGGTGAAACCCCATCTCTACTAAAAATACAAAAATTAGCTGGGCATGGTGGTGGGTGCCTGTAGTCCCAGCTACCTGGGAGGCTGAGGCAGGAGAATTGCTTGAACCTTGAAGGCAGAGGTTGCAGTGAGCCAAGATCGTGCCACTGCACTCCAGCCTGGGCAACAAGAGCAAAACTCCGTCTCAGAAAAAAAAAAAAATGCCTGGACCACATCCACAGAATTTGTAATCCAATTCTTTTGGGTGGGAGCACAGCAATTAGTGTTTTTTAAAGGCTCTTTAATGATTCTACATTTTGCAGAGATGAAGCTTTTAGATGGTGGACTCTTGGTTCATCTAGATCTCTGAAGGCTGGGAACAGTACATGCCCTGCATGCAATGTGCAGCCTCCATATGGAGTAAATAGATAGATGATGTGTTCAGTGGGAAGCTGGAGGCTTTGATGCTTCTCTAAGTACCTGTAACTCCCCCTTGGAATTAAAAGCCTATGTAAACAATCCAGATGATGTTCCAGGCTGGCCCTAGAGTATGGGGCTATCATCTCCATGTCCTTCATTGCTGATCCATGTCCCTTTGGGGTTTGTCACTCTGGAAAAGAGCTATCCAGGAAAGCCCCAACACCAGTTCTGGCCTGGTAGTTGCCCGGTAGTTGCCAAACACTGTTAGAATCCATTGGTGTTGAAAGCATCAGTCATCCACTTATGGTGGTAGTCCATCTCTAAAATTACCACCATAAGCCTGGTTGTCTTAGAGATGAAGCAGAGAGGCGAGTAGCTTCCAGGGTGACCCTGTACAGTTAGGGAGAAACAGTGGGGCCTTTGCCTCCAGAGGGGAGCTCAGATTGCTAAGGGCTCCACAGTGGGTCTCAGGAGTGCTCCCTCCACTCTTGAGCCTGAGTTGCTGCCCCATATCCACACCCTGCCAGCTCAGCTTTAGAGGGTGGAAAGGGACAAACTGCCTGATGCTCCTCTTTGCCTTTCTTCTGGCATTCTGTAAATCACCTGACGTAACTTTCTCTAATGTGCAGATGCTACTGTTAATTTGCAAAACATATTTCAGATCCTCAAAGTAAGAGTTGTCACAACAGGACAGAAAACTATTGCTTTTTGCCTGTTTTGCTACCTTTTGTTCAGCTGTTTCAATACCTAAGTAGTTGTATGAAAGGATAATCCTTTAAAGCATTTTTCTTCTTCTTGGTTACCATGTCACCTAAGCCACACAGACTTAGCTTGTATAACTATCATTATGTTCTTACTGTGCTGCATTTGCTAAGATAGTCAGAGCCTGAGTATTATTACATCCTGATTTGGGGGCTAATAGGAAGAGAGGAATCTGAGGAGCATTCAAGGGCAGAACATAAATCCCCCAATGCCCCACACAAAATAGATGCAAATCAGATGCATTTACTAGCCCAAAGTGAAAAGCACAACAAGAGCCATCTTCAATTTGTCGCTTTTATCCCAAAGTCAAACAGATCTTAGAAATTACAGTCCTCCCCAAGGATCTGTGACTAACTCTGATAGTTCAGCTAAAGACCATCTACACATTTCTATCTCATTATTTCTTTACCAGATGCTCATACATGAATTTAGAGTTTTAATGAGCATTTGATCTTTCAAATATTCCTCCCAATATGTACCACATGCATTACTCTTTTATTAACATTCATCTGCCTAAGGTCACTTGCAAATTTTCTTGATGGAAGGGGAGTTTTGTAAGTATAATTGCAGATGAAACTTTTTGCTTAATTTACGTTTTAATTTATGTAATCCAAGCCACAGCCATATCTTGCCTGGATGATTAGAATAACATTTAACTGTTCTACCTACCTCTTTCTTCTCCTTTTCCCCTCCTCCTCCTCCTCCTCCTCCTCCTCCTCCACACACACACACACACACCAGTGAATTTTTTTTTTTTTTTTTTGAGACAGAGTTTTGCTCTTGTTGCCCAGGCTGGAGTGCAATGGTGTGATCTTGGCTCACCACAACCTCCACCTCCCAAGTTCAAGTTATTCTCCTGCCTCAGCCTCCTGAGTAGCTGGGATTACAGGCATGCACTACCACACCCAGCTAATTTTTGTATTTTTAGTAGAAACGGGGTTTCTCCATGTTGGTCAGGCTGGTCTTGAACTCCTAACCTCAGGTGACCACCCCCACTCGGCCTCCCAAATTGCTGGGATTACAGGCGTGAGCCACCGTGCCTGGCCTGATTTTTTTTTTTTTTTAAGTAATCAGATCATGTCATGCCCACAGTTAAATCTTCCACCTAAGCATGAACAAGCCAGGCATAGTCTCTTCCCTCAGGAAGTTTATAGTCTAATAATTATCACTGCTAGAAGTCGAGCCTGAAACAAGGATTTTTTTGTTTCTTGTTTTTATTTGTTTTTGCAAATGATTCATCAAAAGCATGATCTTGGGGGAAACCTGCATTGAAGGGGCAGAAGCAGAATGGGGCAGGAGAAGAAACTAAGCTAAGAGAGGGTTTCAGAAAAGTCTAACTTCAGCTTGACTTGGTGAGGAGCCTGGGAATCTGAGTAGCACCACAGACTTGTCCCATGTTAAGACAAGGGGGTTGGCCTTTTATACACTTACACCAGCCACTCATTAGTGGCAGGCTGCCCCAAGGGGAGGGCATTACCTCCTGGGCAATTCTGGGCAAAGTGGTTTCCCCTGGCTTTGGGGAATTTGTGGAGATGGGTGTTTCTGTGAGTCCCTAGTAGCTGGAGGTGGGTGCACCTTCTTTCTAATGAGGATCTTGGCGGACACTAGCATCTTTTTGCCCCCTAAAGCACTTAAAATCCAACTATTAACAATGGCCTACAAGGTGCTGCATGACCTGGCCCTTGCCTCCCTATCTAACTCACCTCACACCAAGCTCCCTCCTGCTCACTGATCTCCAGCTGCACTGCCTGCCTCTGTTCCTTCAGCACTCCGTGCTAGTAGTTCCTGCCCAGGGAAGTTACTGGTCCCTTTCCCTCAGGTCTCTGCTGGCTGGATCCTCAGTGTTTGAGTCTCAGATCCATAGCCTGCTTCTCAGAGGGACCTCCTGACCACCCGATCCGAATGTGGTCACCATGTTGTCCCCTCCCTCATCAGCCACTGTCTGTCCCAGTGAATATCATTTGTTTATTTTGTTTACTTGTTTATTGTCTGTTTCCCTTAATTCTGTGGCAGCAACTCACCACTGTATCCCCAGCCTAGAGCATACCCAGGCAAGTAGAAGATTCTCAAAAATATTTTCTGAATAAGTGAAAAATGGAATAAATAAATGAATGTGTAGCACCTGAGTTTTCTTCCAGTTTTGTTTTCCTGAAATACAACAAAATCCCAAATTCAAGATGAGATTCATTCCTAAATGCTGCTGAGGAAACTCACAGAGCTCTCTTGAGGATCAAAACGAGATGAATAGGAAAGCAGCCCATGATGTGACAGTGGATTAGATGTCATTTGTCTCATGCTTGAGGCCCTATGACTATTGTCACTGAGTCCGTGGAAACTCAGAACATGAGTAATGACCTTAATTTACTTAAAAACAACAACAAAAAAGAAAAGTCATTTACATACAAAATATAGTTTAATTAATAAAATTATTAATAATTTGGTCTCCAAATTGCATCTGAATAAATTACAAATTAATGTTTAGAAAAAGATTAGTATAATTATAATAATATATTTGGGTAATGAGTATACTTATTACAGAAGTATAAGCATTACAAATTAATATTTTTATAGCTGTTACATACTTAGTAATATGTATATTTGTGCAGTAAGTATACTTATGACAAATGAATTCATCTTTTTATGCTTATTATTCCCTACTAAACCCATCAGAAGCATCATTGCCTGACTGCTATGCTTACTCCTCTTCTGATAGGTGTTGCTAGGCAGATGCAAGCTTGAAGAAGGAGGGGATCATCCTGTGACACCCATTATCAGCTACATCTGTGGACAATATAAATTAAATAAAACCCAGCCCCGGTTTGTCAGGAACTTTCATCCTAACAGGTTACAGAGATCTGAATCCGGCCCTTTATCAAACAAGTAAGGAAAGACTAATCCAGATGAAAATGGTGTGGGAAAACATGGAACAGGAGGAGGTTCATGGCTTCTGAGCCAGGCCATGAAAGGGGGATCAGAGCTCAAAAGCAAAGGGGGAACAAAGACATTCCGGAAAGAGGAAGCAGTGGGGGACCTACAAAGGTACGATCACGTTTAGGGACTTGCAGGTGTCCTGCGGGTAGATTTATGGGAAGAAGGGAGCTTGGGAAGAGGAGGCAATTTGAGGTAGGAGAACAGGAACCCCGGGCAGGGGTAGGACGCCTGGCTGGGGAGGCGAGGCCAGCATGTGGGCTGTGAAGATGGCCAAAGGGCTCGGCTCCATTCCATATGGAACAGGGCCTCCAGGTTGTCTGTATTTCTGATTTCACTGCAGTTTGTATTTCTGATTTCACTGATTTTATTTATTGAACAAACAACATTATAAAAATAAGGAAGCTATTTAAAAGAAAAACGATGGTATCCAATCATGTGCCCCATATATCAATTATTTTTATTTGTTGACAGGTTTCCAATTTCTTCCCATGTGCAGAATTGTATTTACATGCATACAGCTATAGGGTAAATAATTTTGTGATTTGATTCACCAAGCAGTAGAATGTAAAAATTTATCTATGCTTCCTGTAATTATTTTGTTGATGCTAGCATGAGATTGAAGTACCATTGTTAACATTTTCTCTACTGTTGAGATTCATTTTAAAATATATTTCTATTTACTTTTATCTGCATACATAAAGTTTTCTTTCCTTCTTTTCTGTTATTTCCTTAAGTTGAATTTCTGAGAGTGGGGCTACTGGGTCAAAGGGCATAAATATTTGCTATGGTTCTTGAAATATATTGCAAAATTATTTTCCCAAAGGACTATATTATTTTTCGGTGCCACCAGTGGTATACAACTGACCTGGTTTCATCAGCACTTTACAATCACTGAGTATTATTAAGATTATTAGTATGATTCCCCCCTAATTTAATAGACGTAAAATACTATCTTTGCGTATTTTAAAATGCATTCCTCTGGTTACTAAGCAGATGGGCATTTTTGTATGTGAATCCTGCCCCATCCCCAGCTATCCACCACACCACACCACAAATATCCTTAGCATTGCCATACTGGAGCCTTACCACTTTCCATGTCAACTTGTATGATTCTTGTGTGATCTAGAACTTTCTACACATTTGTGGCCAAGTTAATGATATGTTAGAACTGTAAGTAGCTTCACTTCAGTAATACAGTTCTAGTGGTAAGGTTTGATGGCATATACAGGAAAGGGAACTAACTAAAATACTGTTAGAGGTGTCCATTAGGAAGTGATGAGAGCCTAAGGGCAATGGCTGAGTTCAAAGAAGGAATACGTATATCCATCCCGTTGGAGGCAGAAAATAAGGCTTTGCAATTTAGGAGACAAATTCAGCCTAGATGCTTCTGTGGCTGAGTATGGCCTAACAACCACAGGATAAACTACTCAGATTCTCCTACAGAGATTGCAGAGATTAGGGGCATTCCCTAGATTACCCTAACAGAGATTTGATTTAGATGAGGGAGGGAACTGGAGGCCATTGAGAAGCCTAGAGGACATGGTGGTAAGCTGAGGCAGACGAGCTCTAGCAGCCCAGAGGAGGCCTGGGCCACAGTGGATGGGGAGGGGACTGGGGCACTGGGGACTACTGGAGCTAAGCCAAGCTCGCCCTGCCTAGCAGGCAGCCAGAAGAATTCCCAAGATAGGGAAGGACCAATGAACTGGCAGAGCACAGTGTTCTTGTCCAGTCCACAGATAATATCAGAGATGCTAAACCTCTCACCAGATCCACAGCCAGCCCTCCTTATACATTTTTCCCCAGATTATTTTTAATAAAAGCAACATAATACTTGTTTTTCTAATAAGGACCTTCAGTCAGTCCTCCAAGCACTCTGGAATGACCTGCATTTTGGGGCCCATTTTGGGACCTTTATTCAAGGTCCTTATTAGAAAAGGTGAAAAGGACATGTTAAAGTGTTGGCTAATTTGGAAGAGCTGCTTGCAGTAACCATCAGGCTGAAATTCAGTGAAATTAAAACCCATTAGGGAGGGTTTACAAAGACAAAGTTCCAACAAGCAAATCTATTAGCATCAGTTACGGATCCTTAGCTGATAATAAACCACTGCCTAGAGAAATCTGACTTCTTGTTATGAGGGCAGGGTACACATACACATATGTCATATTCTATCACAATTGTAACTGGTTATTATATTTACAGATGGTGCACAAATATCCTGAAGGTCCCTTACATGGTTGTTAAAGATTTCTTCCCGAATTAATTGACTCCTTCCCAGACAATCAAAGGCTGTGTGTTAAAAAACAGACCTTTCAGCATGATGTGAGCGAACAGCCCTGTGTGGAGTGGTGGTTAAGAATCATCAGCTTGGGCAAATTGTTTAACTTTGCTTTTCCCTCATCTCTAATGTGGGGATGACACTACTTGCCTTATAAAGTTCCAGTACATAGTAAGTACCGGACAAATTCTTCCAGGAATTATTCTGCTCCATAGCCGGCACTAGTTAGGGGACCGGCTGTGTATCACCTGGGTGGCAGACGAGGCACAGCCCACTCCATGTTGTTACACTCTATTACTAGAAAAAAAAAAAATCTCCATTTCTAACCTTAACCTGTTCTGTCAAAATTAACATTATATTGTTAAAATGTTATGTATAATCCATATATATGTGTATATATAGCATTAAATGTGTAATGACTGGAGAAACAGGCATAACCAGCATGAATTTGCTTTGTGCCTCTTGCTGGTAAGATATCTCACATATTAACTGCTGCTTGGTGTAGTTCAAGCTCTGAAGTAGGCATGTCTGGGTTCACATCCTGGCTGTGTGACCTCGGATGGGTTACTTAGCCCTCTGCCTCAGTTTCCTCCTTTGTAAAAAAAAAAAAAAAAAAAGATCTAGTGATTGTGCTAATGATGGAATTGTTGCAAGGATTAAATTGATCAATACATGAAAATCATTTAGAACAATGTATGGCACATCATATCCAATAAATGTTGGCTCTTAGCATTTTAAAATTTTTCTGAACTATATGAAATCTGGCTCAGTGTCTCCTGCCCAGATTGGAAGGAACTTTGGTCTCAGTCATTCTGGGAGCACCTTTTTCTGTGTTGTACCACGGCCCTGAAGACTCACTTGTGTATCTAAAGGAGAGTTCTTGGTCTATGCCCTTCTCCTATGGACACCTGATGCCACCAACAAGTGCTGATCACCACAATCTGTTCTAAGCCATGACTCCATCTTACTCATTCAACAAAGGGTTTTTTCTTTTTTTTTTCTTTTTTTTTTTTTTTTACCCGTTGTTTTCCTGACACTATAGCAGGTGCTGGGAATAAAACAGAAAAACAAAACAGAAAAGAAGTAACCCTTTCCTCCTGGAGCTTCAAATGAAGCAAGACCCCTGAGTCAGGCTGGTGCTAGGGCCCTCTTCAGGATTTCCACAAAGAAGACCCTTGTCATTTGGTCAATCCTCTCAGCGCTCTGGAATGATCTGCATTTGGGGGCCATCTACCTCCAAGGCAGGGAGTTCAACTGGACCTTGATGCCTGCCATCCCACGGAAGACATTCAAACCCCACTCCCCTTTCCTGGTCTCAGGAAACATCTCTCCAACACCAAGGACTCTCCTCCAGACCCTCCTCTTCACCAAGCCCCAATCCCCCCAAAAAGCCTGCATGTGATATTCAAAACTATTCCTGAAATCTCAAGAAACTATTAACTTCTTCCTCAGCTACAACCACCAGAACACAGAGCCCTCCTGGCCACCTCCTAAGGAGGTGGAAGGCAAAATGTCACTCATTCTTCTATGATGAATTTTCAGGCAAGAAAACAAGACAGGCTTATCTCCCAGGAAGGTTATTCAGACACCCAGACACACAGACTGGGTCCAGGGAGGCGAGTGTTCATGGCTTAGGGAGCAGTAGGCGGCATCTGGACCACAGTGCTGTCAAAGGGAAGGAAGATACAGAACAGATTTGTGTGTCTGGCAACCAGAAGGAAATTAACAAGATTCTGAGACAGTAATTTCAGCAGAGTTTAAGAGCCAGATTTCAGACGGTCAGGAGGCCATAGGTAAGTGCAGCTAACAACACAGGTAAGTGCAGCTGTTGTTTGTGAGATGCTTCTACCTCTGAGAAGGGAGAGGAGCAGAGGATGAACGTTCAAGGCAGAAAGGAGATGAAGACCGAGGAAGGAGTTCTTGCCCCACAGGCCCATGGAGAAGGAGACAATGTGGAGTGCTGAGAACTAGAAACTGATGGGCGGTGTTCGACTTATCTTTTGGTGCATAAAACTTGGTGGTTTGGAAAAGAATCAGTCATTTTATTTACTCACAATTCTGTAGGTCAGGAAATCAGGCAGGATTCAGCTGGGATGTTCTTATACTAAAATCTTTGTTCAGCTGTATTCAGTTGGTGGTTTGACTAAGATGGAAGATGTCAGAAGGCTACACCCACATTGCTGGCACCTCAATGCTTCTTTATTTTGTCTCTCTCCCTGCACATGGATATTCTGAACTTCCTCACAGCATGGGGGTCTTCCTCATAGCAGGGGAGCTGAACTATAGCATGGCAGCTGCCTTCTAAGAGGTAGCTTTCTCAGGAGATACTGAAGATGTCTAAGGCTCAATCTTGGAAAGTGTTGCAGCATCCTCTTCAGAGTAAGTCATTAAGAGTTATCCCAGCTTCCACCACAGGGATTTAGACCCACCTCTTGACGGAGGATTGTCAAGGTCTGATTCCAGAGCATGTGGGATGGGAGACATTGTTGTCACCATCTTTGGAAATGCCGTTTACCTCAGGAGGAGAGAGGAGTGAGAGTTCCTACTTGTGGGAGTACACTGTGGAATCAAAGAGATGAGTTGTGGATTCATTTATAAATTCGTGCATTCGATAAGTATTTCTTGAAATTATACTATGTACTGGACACTGTTCCAGGTAGTACAGGTGCAATGAGGCAAAAGAAAAAGTCCTTGCTCTTATAAAGCTTATGTTCTAGTACAGAGACAGACAATAAATACTTAATAAACTCTAGTGGTTGCCAAGTGATATAACAAAGCAGGGTTAGAGGACAGGAGGAACCGAGTAGGGGGCACAAGGAAGGCTTCTATTTTTGGGCAGGGTTGTCAAGGAAGGCCTTGGTGCATTTCAGGAATACATGGAGGGGCACTGAGGCAAGAACTGGACTATCAAAAGCCTTATAGGCATGGGAAGAAACATGAATTGTTTTTTCTAAGCATAGTTAGCAGCCATTCATCTGGTCTCTTGTTCAGCTGGGAGATTAAAAAATCTACCATCGGCCTTGCATCCTTTGACTCATCCTCAGGCCACTGGGCTTCCCTTCTAGATCCTTAGAGTCTGAGGGTAGTGTCTTTACTATAGGTTTGACATTATAGTGGCTAGAAGCCATCCAAATTTGGTCTGGAAAAAATGTTTAAAAAATCCTGCATAGCTCCAGATGGCTTTGTAAATTAAATTAGACCCACACTGGCCCAGGAACTTTCTCAATCATAATTACATTAGTGATCATTAACATTTAAAGAGGCTGCAAACAGAATACTGGATATTGCAATAAATTATCATTGTCCACTGGGCAGGTTCCATGAATCAAGTGCCCCTGGAACCTTTTGAGACTATCTGATGCTGCAATTTAAATGAAGGATATTGTTCTGCTTCTTTGTACATGGGAGTACAATGGGGGCAAGAGTGAGAGCAAGTGCATGTGCAAAAAAATTCCATGTTATGCATATCTGGCCTGTATGTCCAAACTAACAGTCTGTTACAACTCTACCTGGCTCCCAAGGCACCGTACTTTTCCAAGTCATGTTTAGCCTTCATCTTAGCATGACTCACAAGACCCATTACTCCTCAATGGTCCAGCCACCCTGAGCTACCTACATCTCTCCTAATATGCCAGGCTCTGAGGCTTCAGTAATAACAGCAACAATAACAACAATGTTTTAAGTTCTTAATCTGTGCCCTTTACCATGCCAAGAGCTTTGAATATACTCATTCAGTGTGGCATCAATATTGTCATCTCTGCTTTACATATGAAATAGACACAGATCAGAGGTGAAGTAACTTGCTCAATCTCACACAGCCAGTCACAGGCGGAGGCAAGATTTAAAGCAAGCACTGACTCTAGAGCCCAAATGTTTTGCAGCTCCTTCTCCTCAGCCCTTCTTCTCTCAGTGGCCTGGGTATAGCTTTCACAACTCTGCACAAAAATCCTTCCCTCAACAAGGCATTCCTCACTGTCCCTCCACATTCCTGCTTGGGCTGGGTGCCTCTTCTCTGCTGTTCCATGACACCCCTGGTTAACTCCTGCTGGGGCACTGTTGGAGCTATATTGAACTTGCCTATTTAACTGTCTCTCTGATAGGCATTGAGGGCAATGAGAGCCAGGACATTATTATCAACTTCTGTGTCCCTAGTGCCTGGCTTAGTAGATATTTGTTGAATGAATGGATGCATAGATAGATTTGAGTGTAGGTAGATGTGGCTTTAAATATATCACAATATCCGATGGGAATCAGTTTTTACTTCTAAAACATATTAACATTCTGGGAGAAAGAGATTTTATTTGCCATAGGTTGGATAAAAACCAACACTCAAAGTATGACCAAAATTGACCCAACTCATTAAGAAATTTATATAGGTGTGTGAATATTCACACACATGTGCGCACATACACACATATCATGGTGTGGAGGTTGGTCCCTCAATGACAAAGGGAGCAAAACACAAACACAAGTGCCCAGGGTACCTTATCCTTGAATGCTGAGTATTCATATCCTCATCTGACATCTGAGAATAGAAAATCAGAGGTCTCCTGCATGACCAGAACATGCCCTTTACCAGAAATAATGTTTCCCAGTTTTGAGATATGATGAATTTCCACATTTCTCAAATAAGTGAAGACAGCAATTGAAGTTGTCTAAACTGAAGCCTTGGATGGCAGAGTAGGCACAGATAGCACCAAGAGGGCAGAAGTATTCGAGAGTAGGAGTGGCAGGGTGATAAATGGAATTAGGCGATGCCCTTTAAAAGTGCTCTGTGCACTCTACATGTGAAGAGTTACAGTGATTGTTGGAGGAGAGTGGATGTCCATTGATAAGCACACCCCACTGTTTGCATAAGGCCCAGAATCACATGAAAATGAACTAGAACTTTGTCTACATGGGTCTTTGTTGGTCAGGTTGGTGCTGGGAAATGAAAGGACAGGAAATAAGGTTAAAAATTCCCAGAAGTAAGAAATCTGGTCAAGACCTAAGTGTGAGGGATGAGCAAGGGTTCTGAGCTCAGACCCCTTTCACCTCCCTTCTCACAAACCAAAATGAGCTATGTGTAGGGAGCTAAGAATACTGGTTCAGGATTTTACAACTCTCTTCATCCTGCCTTAGTGGGAGGCTAACTCACACTCAGATGGAGGTAAAATTAACTATGACAAGTAATCCTCATCTTGGAACTATCAGAAGTGGATTCATGCAGGCCTGGAGCCCGGGAAAGAGAATCTGTGGAACAATGGAAGGCGTTACTTCACTCTGGGTTTCACTTCCAGCAACTCTGTTGGGGGACTGCCCTTTTAGAAAAGATGGGCATGAGAAGAGACAGGCATTTCTGGGGAAAACAGGCATTTCTGGGAGATCTGGAGACAGGAGCAATGGAGAGCAAGTGAGATAGGAGCAATGGAAAGCAAGCAACTGCCTTCGCAAAGAAATCAGACACCCCACACACCAAGGAGGCATCAAGATCCAAGGAACCCAGCAACTTTCACCATGTGGGCCCATCAACAGAACTGCAGGAGAAAGTTGGCCCCTGAGGACACAGCAGAGGGCAGAAAACTGGTCATACAACAGCTTGTGTCCCAGGAACTGGCCTGGCCCTGCCCGGGGCTCATTCAGGAAGGGAGGAGGGAGGAGCTGATGTCCTGCACTTGGTACACTGAGTGACAGGTAGAATGACTTGAGTAGGAATACATAGGAGGCTATCATGAAACAATCCCCTGTCGTCCAGCCTGAAAAGACTCAGAACCATCAAGATTAGGGAATTATCAGGCTTCCCAAGGGCAGGGACCATGGCCATCTTATTCACTATGTCCTCCATTCCTAAAAGTTCTTGGTACCCGGTAACAATAGGCATTTAATGTATGTCTGGTGGATGGATGGATGACTGTCTGCCAATGGTATTAGGTTTGTGCTAACCAGCTGCCAAGACCTGCCACGTTTGGGTTACACATGTTATTTCTAATGCTTGAGCCAATGTCTATACTCTTATTTTGCATTTATGTCTCACAATATCAAAATACTGGTAATAAGAATATTTATAACTTTAAGAATTCAAAGGTTAAAATTTAAAATTAGTAACCCTAAATCTTGAGTGCATTTTGAGTATAAAACAATACACAAATGAAAGCATCAAGTAAAAACAAAATATGGGCAAAATAGATGTTATACATACATCAGCATTATAATATAAATTCACAGGAGCTAAACTGAATTTTAAAGTGTCATTTAAAAATAATTATGTAAAAATAAAATATAAAATGTGATTCTGAAAAGTAAATAACTCATTACTGAATTACATTCACATTTCTCTGAAAGAGAAATTTAGAAAATTTAGAATTATAAAGGGATAGTTCTAAGTAAGCTCCAAATAGTTCCCTCTGATTCCTTCATCTGCCTGCAATTGACCTAATATTTCATTTGATAATATGAGGGAATCTCTTTGAAAAATGTATGACCACCACACCCTATCCCAGTTCCATCAACCTAGGACCACCATTTTTGTACTGGTCAGACACTGTGGTTTAAAGAAAGCAGTCCCACTCTGTCTTTTTTCATTTAATTAAATATAAATACAGATTCCCATGCAGATTTCCTGTATCAATATTAATACCTTTGGGTGTGTGTTCTCCTTGTTGATAAAGTTTCTGAACTAGAGTAAGAATTATTCATGCAAGAAAAACTGCTTTTAATGATAATCAAGTTTCTTTACTTTAGAGTCACAGAAAGTGGATGAATACTCTGTAAGTGAGCACATCTTTAGTTGATTAAAAAATTTGATGCATGATATAAGCGATTTGTATTTCAGAAATATTATACCAATTAAAAAGCAGTATGTTGGTAAACAGAAGTTTGCTGAATTTAAAAATTGCACCGTAAACCAAAAACTGGAACTGCATTTTCTAAACCCTTGAAACCTCCCTGAGTTAGTCATCATTACGGACATTCCATAAGTAGAGAAATTGAGACCTAAGGAATTAAGCTACTCAGTTCCTCAGCAATCAGTGGTGGAGCTTGTATTGACACCTGGGCAGGCTGACCTAGAGCCTGTGCATGTTCCCAACCCCATGAACGTTTGCAACCAAGGCACAGCACAGCCACCAGCAAGGCCTGCAGAGTTGTGGAACCAACTTGGGAATATTATCCAGTCAGAACTCAGGCTCAGGGAACTGCTGCTCTTCCTAGTAAGATGTCAGTGTCAGGTAGGATTTTGTCATGGGACTTGAAATCCTAATTAGGTCCTTCAGCAAAGTGATTGTTTAAATGGAGTCTGCACTTTTCAAGGCTATAAATCTGAGCTTGGGTGGCCTCCACATTAACCTGGGTCCTGACAAAGAAGTGATCAGGCACTTGAGCCATCATGGAATCAGCTGCTTCTATTCTTCTCTATATGTAGAAGACATTGAGCCCAGGATGTCATCTTTAGCAGGATGAAGTTATCAAGAAAAGTGGCTTCAAGCCCTTCTCCTTGTGTATTTCTGATTTTTATCTCTACTGAGACTTGGCTGACCAACAGGCAGGAGGGCAGAGAGAGATGAGAGTTCTAACAGCATCTCAAATGGTGAGTCCCCTGGCCTTTGTGGAGTTGGAAAAATCACCATAATCCCTTGTGCTTTGGTGTTTCAGTCTGATTTTAAATCTACCTTGAGGAAATATAGGGTAAATTAGTTCAAAATGCTATCTTTGATGTCAGACTGGCCTGGGTTCCAGTCCAGGCCCTGTCATCATAATCACTTTTGTGACTGACGGTAGACAAGTTACTTAATCTCTCTGTGTCTAATGCCTCCATATTTAAAACAGAGATTTACCAACCCCACCTTAAAGAACTGATGTGAGGGTTAAATAATATAATGACTGGTAAGCACAGGGTCTGACACAGAATAGTGCTCAGCAAATATTAGTGATTCCTTATTATTAAATAAATATTTTCTGGATCAATGTCAGTTTACAGTGGTACATGGCATACATAAAAATTAAATAATCCTCATCTAATCCAAGAGATAATCTTCAAACCTTATTTTGGACTCATATTTCAATTTTTTCCTACACAAGAAGATGAGTACCTGGTTTAGCTTTTATGCCCACTTCCTGCCTGCCTTTTAGTAAAGATGTGAAGACACTTAAGTGTTCATCAGGCCCTGAGTAACAGGATTTGTTACATTTAGAAATTATTCTGGGATGATGAGAAAATCATGGAGAAAATCTTAGGGGATTCAAAACACTCAGTTTATCAATCACTCAACAGAAGTTTATTGAGCACCTATTGCATGGAAAACATAAGGCTGCGCACCCTTGGAGATACCTAGACAGTTGGTTCCTTCAAGATTAAAAATAACAGAAAAGACCAGATGTAGTCATAAGAGTATGTCTATCCACAACTTGACCTATGAACCATGATTACCAAGTGAGTGGGCTACAGAATAAGACCCATAGGTGTCCAAGATGTCTTTTGGGGGCTAAGGAACTTGGTGGGACTTGGAGGTAGACAGGAAGTTGGGTGTTTTTTTGTTTGTTTGTTTGCTTGTTTTTGATGGAGACTTGATCCATCACCCAGGCTGGAGAGCAGTGGTGCAATCTCGGCTCACTGCAGCCTCTGCCTCCTGGGTTCAAGCAATTCTCCTACCTCAGTCTCCTGAGTAGCTGGGATTACAGGCACCAGCCACCATGCCTGGCTAATTTTTGTGGGTTTTTTTTTTTTTTTTTTTTTTTTTTTTAGTAGAGATGGGGTTTCATCATGTTGGCCAGGATGGTCTTGATCTCCTGACTTCGTGATCCACCTGCCTCGGCCTCCCAAAGGGGAAGTAGGGTCATGAAGGCTGCTGAGGCATTAAACCAGAGAGGAGCAGGATGGACCTTCTTTGAACATAGACAGGGGGTGGCTACATATGCCATGTCTGGGAACAGCATGTAGAGCAGCGTGGCTAGATGGTACGGCTCAGGAAGGGGAGGAGTTGAAAATAATCCAAGAAAATTTGCTGGACATGGCTTCCACTTCTTTGATTTCAGGTTAGGGCACAGCCTCGGGTAGGGTGGAGAGAGTTGCTGCCAGGCATGGAGAGTGGCCTCTTTGTGACACTGTGAAAGGGCAGAGGCAGTAATTTGGAGCCAGCCAGAAGCTGACTCAGCCTTCCATGGGACTCTGGCCATGACAACATAACCAGACTGGAAACCCAGTCACATCAGCACCCTCTGAGCTCTCTACTCTGAGAGGACTTCTGGTGAGTGCAGGAAAATGCTTCTACCTCCAGAAAGCCCTGCCACAGCTCCTGCCTTCGCACCTGCGCTCAGGAAATGGCTTGCCTCCAGCTCTGGAAGAAGTCCAGGCACCCTGAAACTGAGACATAGGCTAGTTCATTAAGGACTTTCTTCATCAAAAAATCATTCTCTGGTCAGAGAGATGCTGCTGAGTCACAGGCACAGTCCTCAGAGCAACCCAACAATTCAGGGCATTTGTGTAAGTAATCTCTGTTGGTGTAGAAAATTGGAGGTTTGCTTAAAGAGAGGTGGCAGATAGTTTTTTTGGGTCCTGCTGTCCCTGGGATACAGGAACAGAGAGCTGTCTTTGAGAATAATGAAGCAAGAGACCTAACGTAATAGTTGATATTGAATATCCGTGGGAATGAAGAGCCTGCGGAGAGGCCCGTCTCCTTTTGCTGCCCAGTGGACTTCCAGAAAGGCTCAGTCAGCAACTGCTGGCAGAACCCCCAGCTATAGAAATGACCAAGAAGCATTCCAGAGTTAGCTGGGATCAGGGGTGCACACATGGAAGAGGAGTCAGGGGAGGGTAGAATCGAGTGTCAGACATCTATAGAGGCATCAAAATAGAATCTCCTAGCAATCAAGGAGCTATGTGACAGATGCTCAGATGATCAAAAAATGGGAAATTCTGAAGGCAGTGCTGCAGAAAGGTGAGTGGGGTGGTGTGCCTAGGCAGAGTGTATGAAATAACCCCAAGTTGTAGCCCCAAATCCCCTTGAGCTTAGTTTCAATCCCTGCCCCTCTCCTTGGTTCATTTCTTGGGGCTCATTTCTCCAGACGATGCTGTGAAATTTTTCCTGGTTCGTCTCTTTAAACTCCTAGCTCAACTGCCTTTGGGAATTAAGGAAGTTGTTGTTGTTGTTTCTTAATCTCCTGGCACTTCTACAGTGAAAATAAATTCAGCAGTCATGAATTCAATCATTTATCTGTTCACCGTGTCTCCTAGCAAGCCATTTTCAGCCTCGGGTACCCACATGCCTCTTCCAGATGTGGCAGCATGCAGAAGTGCAGGGAGTCGGCCACCTCAGAGGGGCAATGAGGAAGGAAGGCAATTTTGGTCCTGTGGATGGCACCAGATTTGCAATCTGAAAGCAGAGAACTCTGGCCATGCCATTTACTCAAACAGTGCCCATTCATGAACAACATGCTAATGAGCACAGGAGCCCTCCAGGAGGAGTTTTCTCTCCAGCAGGGGATCATGCAGAACTATAAGTACAATGAAAGGGAGTGACTAAGAATTACTTGAGAGAAAAGAGAGACTGTCACCTGAGTGGGGCACAGTCAGCCTTTCCATTACAGAAAATTCTGTCTCAGTGTCCCCTCCTATCTCTCCCTGCAGGCCCACTCCTCTCCAGACCCTCCCTCACCCAGCTCCCTGGACAGTCCATCTCAGTTACAAATGTAGTTTGATTTATTTTCTCTTAAGAGCCTGCTCAGCCCCATGTGAACTCCTTCGCATACTCTCGGCTCCAGCCATTACAAACTGCCTACTATCATGAATGTGAATCATGTCGCTGGGAAAATCTAGGCAGCCACATCAGTTCTTTCCTTGAAGAATTCTCCTACAAGTGTGCCACGCTCTAGGCAGGAATGGCCTAGGCATAGCTCTTGGTGGCATCCATCCTTTGATCATTCTATCCCTTTGTGAGCAAGATGCCAAAGAAAAAAAGCCCAAGACAACACCAATTTTCTGAGTTCCTATTCTGTTCTAGCTATAAGCTTTTCTTCCATCAGTTCCTCTCTGACTCTGCTTTTGAAAATCCCAGTCACACCCCGAGTTCTTCCTGCCTTTATTCCTTAGCTGTGTGCCCTTTTGGGTAGAGTTTTCTTTGTGTCCTATTGGTGTGCTTAATTTGCTACTCTCATCCTCCTTGGGTCAGGGATGATATTTTTTCATGCTTCAAAATCACAGGGGAAAAAAATCTTTTGATACACATTGAACTGTCTTTGAAGGGCTGCCACAAGTACAGAACGGTACCCAGATAGAGGTAAACAGCAATTTGGGCTTCAACTATCCACAGCTGTTATCTTATTACATCATAAAGTCTACCTACAAACAAATAGCATGTCTGAAGCTAGGTTGCTTTATTATAGAGGGATAAATGCAGCTGTGGAAATTAGCAAAGGTCCAGTCAGAGGAAGACAGAGCCCCAAGAGACCCCTCTGTTTTAACTGGGACCACTGTCTTCCCCTGAGGCAATCAAGGGAGACTGGGGAATGGTCGCCACTGTGTTCTCTTTCAGAGCTTCTGCTCTTCTGGCCTTCTGCCCAATCTGTGGTGCTGACCTGTCTGCCAAGAAGCAGCAGCAGAAGCAGGGACAGGCTCTCCCAGATACAGACAAGAAGCAAATGATGGGGATTGCGACAGGTGTCCTCCCCAGGCAGCTGTAGTGCAGGGAGCCATAGGGTGAGTCAAATACTCATCCTCTATTTCACAGCATGTGTCGTGCCTTCTAATCAGACTATGAATTTCTGCAGAAGCAGGGCCATTTCAGTATCCACAGAAGGCTGGCAGTTGAAAAACAAAAGTGACTGCACCCCGTGCTCACCCACCACTCCCTCTGAGACTGTGCTATGACTAGACCCTGAGAATTACAGAAATGTCTGCGTGACTTTCCATTGCCTGCTCCTCTTCATTGTGAGCCAGAAGGGCCCAGGATGTCTTATGATCTGCGTCCTTGGGGTTCCTCCCTGGGCTGAGGATAATCCACGGCTATTCTTGGAGAGAAAGCATAGCAGTAATGCCACAAAGAAAAGCCAGTAATGCTACAAAGAAAAGCCTCACTTGCATCTAATATTTCAAGTAATGGTATTGTCAGGGGCTGTAGGGTCAAAGAAACCTTTGATAGTGTCCTCAAAGATTGTGTGGCTGTTACTGTGAGTTACTGTGAGTTCACAGAAACGGGAAACATGTTGTCACTTACATTGTGAATTTTAAAATAGCTCTATTTATATTGTTCTTGTAATGAAAAGGGAATGTTTCACATTTCCCAGGAATCGTTGTATATGTCCCCTTAATACTCAGGGAGGCAAATGAGGTGAAAATCAGCACATGACGTTCCAGGGTACTCAGTTGATAAGTCATCCCTTTGAAAAATGCCCAGTCTATCTTCTCTAGTCTATACTGCCCAGCCATGCTCTGGCAGCACATGGGTATCCGAGTGGGGCCAAAGGGCAGACCTGTCAAAAGCAAACAAAGGCTTCCTCCTGTCATGGGGCAAAAAGAAGCTAATATTTTTTTCAAATGTAAATTTTATTCCCATAAATTTTGCTTAAATATTGCCTATTACCAGTTTCCAGTTGACCCTGACTCAACTAAACAAATGGCCAATCAGCAACTACTATTTGCAGAAAAGGGATGTTCTGGTGGCAACAACTAAAGCCAATATGCTGGATCAAGCAGAAAACAAAATATTTTGTCTGTGAATATAAAAGTGTCTCATGGACCACATGGGTAGAGTGGAGCTGGGCCCTAAAGAGGTCAAACACTAGTTCAGCCTCTTTCTGCACACCATTCTCTTTCTGTTTTCAACAGACTTGTTTTGCTACTTAGTCCACAAAGTGGAATATAGCTGCCCAGACTGTCCAAGGTGACATGATAACTCTGCACTAAATAAATAGACTGCCTCTCTCAATATAGTCCCAAACACTCAGGAGAGAAAACTTGATGGACCCAGTTTAGGTCAGGGTTACACTCCTAGTCCAATAAGCTGAATCCAGGGGTGAGGGCAGGACATGGTCACACAATAAAAAAGAGTCACAAGAGGTCTGTCTTGTAACCTAGGCATTAGGGTAGAACAGTTCCAAGAGAGAGAAGTGGTGGTAAGAAGGGTGCATGATGTCCCAGAAGGAAGCTACTCTGTGGAGGATCCAATGTAGCGATGCTCCATCATGCCACAAAAAAACTGGATTCAAGCCCAACACCACTGGGATCCAGTAAGAAAATACTGAGGAGTTTTAACACATTCTCTGGAAACACTGTAAGCATTTTTCTTTGGACTACATAGGAAAAGAGAGGGGATTTTTTTTTTTTTTTTTACAATATCATTTAATCCTCCAAGACAATGTGATAAACTCTGTTTTGCAGATAAGAATATTAAAGCTCAGAGAGGTTAAATAACTGTCCCAAGGTCACCCAGCTAGTAGGGGGTAGAACAAAATTCACATCCATGTCTGACTCCAAAACCCCATTCATGCTCCATCCATTCCTCTGTGTTCCTTCCCAAGTGAACTCTGCCCAGAGATAAGTCTCCCTTGGTCAGCTGAACAGCCGAATTGAAGACAAGCATGTACCCAAAAGCTGACTTTCATTTTCTGTGCCTGAGACTTTTCTAGACCCAGTTTGCAAAGTGTGAATTCAGCCAGTCTTGCAAGGACTCTGGCCACAGCACAAAGCTCTTCAGCATCCCCAAGTCAGAAGACCCCCTTCCTACGCCTCACCCCCACCCACTGCAGGTTCCTCCACCACCCCCAGGTGGAGCATTTCAGCCCCCAGCCACTCCTAGGTTGTATACTGTTCAAGTGCTATCGATGCCATTTTCCTGTTTGCGTTTTGTTTTTGTTTTTGTTTTGTTTTTACAGTTCGTTGCTCATCCTAACTGTCAGCAGCAATTGCTTACCATGTGGTATGAAAATCTCTCAGGCTTACGTCAACAGTCTATCGCTGTGAAATTCCTGGCTGTCTTTGGAGTCTCCATAGGCCTCCCTTTTCTCGCCATAGCCTATTGGATTGCTCCGTGCAGCAAGGTACAGACTGCTTAAGGTGCATGTCGTTTGCGGTTATTTCTTCTCTCTTCTTAGCATGATCTGAAGTCCATTTTATTCAAATTAGCAGTTGATTTTTTCCCATATTTAAAGAAAATATTCCTGAGATGCCCAGTGAAAGTAGGAAACCACATAAAAGGAAAAATGTTAAGACGTGCTTTTTTAAATCTTTTTTTTTTCAAAGAGAGACAGGAGTGATAAAATTTTAAACATGAGAGGCATAATTTGAAAGGATTAATAACAGAATTGAGAATAAAGATACTTTTCTTCTTCTAATTATGCAATGTCCTAAGCATGTCCTCCAAACCCACAGTATAATAATTGTAATCATGGTAATAGTAATAGCCAACATTTGAGTAGTTTCTCTTCTCTAAGCTCTTTTCATGGAATATCTCATTTCACAGTCTCAATTACATTGTGACATGTATGCTTTATGAAGTAGGTCCAGAAAAGAGAAATGACTAGTAGGCTGGAAATCAAACACAGCTCATGCTGGGGTACTGCAGACCCACTGCAAACATCTTCCTAGTTTCCCTGGCCCCTTTGATTGAGGTTCTGGCTCACATGGACAGCTAATTAGATTGCAGGAAGGAAAAAGGCAAAGGAAAGAGAAGAGCTCAAAAGGAGTGTTATTTCCCTGAGGGGGAGGGTCCAGTGCCCACCAGTGATAGAAGGAGTGGAACCTGCAGGTGCCAAGCTGCCCTACTGTGCGCTCCACCATCCCCACATCCCAGTCACATGGGTCAAAGCCACAGAAAGTACCAGTACTCCAGCTTCAGGGCAGAGTCAGTGCTTTTAAGACCAAACCATGCAGAAATTTTGAAGTATGTTTCATGGGTTTAAGATTGTCAGTAAAGGTTCTAAAGCTGCATTTACCTAGTGATACATTTAAAAAGGAATTAAGCTTAGGTAATCAACATTCAGTAGGAGAAATATGACTGCAGAGAGATTAGTTCCACAGGCAATTTGATCAGGTAATGTGGTTAATAAAACTGTCACCAGTGAACCGACCTTCTTGTCAACTCCGCTTAGGAGTAACTCATACCAGAATGACAGCTGTGAGACTTCGGGGCTGCTGGTGAGGCCACCTAACCAGACAATCAATGAACTGACTGCCTCAGAGTAGGTGCAGGGTCTCAAAGAGAGGTCAAGCCCCAAATCCTTCTTCTGGAGAGTAGTATTAAAAATGGAAGCGCTCTTACTGAACTTCTACAGTATTCAACCTTACATCTATTGAGGATTTGGCTTCTATGGCAGTCTATCATGCCAGGAACTTTCAGATCAGAATTTCCCAAATAATATACATGTAGGTAAAGGCAATTTTTTCTCTCCTTCATTATGAGCTGAAAAAACACAGTGGGTGAAAAAACAAAGCTGGCTTGAAGCTGGTCATGGGTTTTAAGCACAGTCTGTATTGTAAGTTGCCTTCACCCAGAGCCCCAGTGAGTAGGGACATTTAACTTCACTCTCTCTGAACCCCAGAACAAATTCTAGGCTGTTCAATCATTAAAATAACAGCAACTCTGTGGAGAAAGTGCTGCCAATCCTCACTTTTGCTGCAAAGCTAAATGTGACAGCTTCCAGGAACCTGGGACTAGCCAACAGGAACAAACTGGTTTGCCTCTGACTGCCTAGTGGCCTGAGAAAAGACTCAGAAGGAGATGATGTGCCAGTTGCTGACTAAATTGTTTGGAGTTCTGGTAGCTCTGAGAAGAATCTTGGTACACACGCAGATGTGATCCCATTAAAGTGTGTGGTTGCAGAGAGGGATTTCTAGAATTTCTTGGGCCTAGTAAATCCAGGAAGCTAATAGCACCTGGGACATAGGGGTCAGACCTATGGCAGTCTTCTGTAACACTCTGGAGGAAACAGTTGCAAGGAAGTTTGACCCATAATGGGGGTTTCCTCACCTCTGTTTAGATACTCGTTTGATTGACATTTGGTGCCCCCAGAAGTTCCAATAAGACTTAAAAAAAAAGAAACTCAAGATAAACATGAGCTGATCATTAAGCCACTTGTCACTTCTATGCACTTTCTAGATTCCAAGTCTGAGCTCAGTGCAGTAGAGGGCATGTCGATAACTGAGTCTGTGGCATGAGATGACTCTTGGTGGCACTGCTCATTACAACCAAAGATTCCCTCATTAAAGAGCTGTCGAACTTGCTCTGAGGCAGCCAAAGGACAGATAAAACAGTCAAGATATTTTTAGTCTTTCCTTTCACCATTTAGAAAGAAATCTTTTCAACTTTGGCAGAGATATTACTGGGAATTACAGAGAGGTCACATCTACCATGTGACAAAACCAGCCCCTCTAAGGGTTCCTGATGCCGAGAAAAACCATGTCTCCCAAAAGGAGGGCAATGGTGAAGTCTGTTAATGGGCTGGCAGCCCTCCTCCTGAGGGGTCACTGTCTTTATATCTGTCTATAGCTGTAATTCCAGGAAAAGGACAATGTCATTTCAGAGATCTCCTATTCTAATGACATTATTACACCTCTTTCTAAAAACTTAGACCTTGATATTATTTTATAAATGTATTCATAAAATGTCACTTGCAAACTTCATCAACTAATGCCCATCAATTTCTAGTAAATGTTGAGATTTCTGTTTCCAGCCCAATGGTGCATTTACTTCCTAATAGTTGCTGCCCTCATTTAGAGACTATTAGAAACATCAAAATTACTTGATTAGTCAGCCATAATGACTGCATCATTTCTTTCCTATTGAATTATCAAGGCTGTCGATTCTATTTTTATATTAAGTTTCTGAGGGTCCCTAAGAAAGACAGTTAAATAAGGAAATCACAAGGCGAAAGGTGTCAACAGAAGTTCAGCTTACTAATATGTTGGTTGAAGAGGATAACCAAGTCACAGATGGCTACATATAACGATAAATGCAGGCCTGGAGCATGGGACAGGTTTATGTGGGTCAAGAGAAAGAACAGTGATTCTGTTTATCATTTCTCATTGTCATCACCAACTTAGTTGAGCTCAGGCAGCCCACTGGGAGAGCAGTGAATTCTAATCCTCATGGACGCACGGCAGTTAGGTCTCTGTTTGCCTAGAGAGTTCTTTATTCTCTCAACAAGGGCTCCAGTATCAAAGGGTCTTTATAGCTGCCTAAGCTGTTTCCATCCTTTGCTATCCTATTCTGATTTGTAATTTAGATTGTCTGCCTCTTAAGATCTCCGAGCCAAAAGAATAAATAACAGTCTTCTTCAAAGGTTCAAACAGTGTCTCTACATGATGTGTCAGACACCAGCATCATGCGAATGCTGAGGAACTGCACCAGTTTTAATTATAACAGGGAAAGAGAAGCTGACCTCATCTATTACGTGTTAACCATAACTGTTCAAGTGTCCTCAAAATTTGCCCCAGCACTCAGGCAGGAGGAACTGTAAACAACTTTAGAATCCAGCCTTATGTCTTTGCAGTGTGCAATCTAACAGTCCTTACAGCCATAATCCTTGCTTGGAGAAATATAAAGTTGTTACCCTCTCTCCACCATCACCAAACACAAACATCTAGTAAGGAAGGCATGAGTGAGCGGGCCGCTTTGAAAGATCTCTGTTTTGCCTTACCAAAGCTGAAGTGGCTTGAAAGGGGTCCTCAAACCATGTGGTTCAGGGCCCAACCAGCAGAGTACAGCAACTCCAGAGATCTCTGTTTCTCCACATTTATCTCTACCAGAGAGCTACACTCGATTAAAGAAAGTCACAACACAATTTTTGAAGCATAGCCATGGAGGGGAAATTTGTGTCAGGAAATGCAGCACTGGTGCTCTTACATCACTAATACTTCTATTCCCAAGTCCAAAAGGCTAGTCCAGCACCTGTCACCCTGCTGAGATAGGATTAAAGAGTGCCAGAAGCTGATCGCTTTCAGACTTAGCCCAGACTGAGCCCTGCAACATTTCTCCCCATCTCTCCATCTATTTCCTACCACAGTTTTTAGCCTGTGTCTCTCCACACTAGAAAATCAGCAACTTTGAAGGGAAGATCCAACTCTTACAGCTTGTTTTGTCTCTATCACCTCCAGTGCCCAGCATTGTGTTGCATATAGATAGCGCAACAGGCTATCTATAAGAGATATCCCAAACAGGCTCGTGGCATAAACACATAAGGACTCCGTGTGGGTCCACCTTTGTGTCAAGTTTCTTTTAAGATTCCTCTTAGGAGAATGTCCTGAGACCCTCCAGTGCCATATATTGAGTACTTCCCATACACCAGGCACTGCTCTAACTGCTTTGTGTGTATTAAATCATTCATTTGCTTACATTGATCCTATGCAGTTGGCACTATTTTTATCCCCATTTTATAGAAGAAGAAACTGAAACACTAAGGGATTAAATAACTTGTTTTTAAAAATATATATGAAGCTGTGGTTTAAACCTAGAGTCTCTGGCTCCAGAGATCTGCCCTTAACCGCTGCATGCAAATGCACATGCCCATTGCACTAGCACCATTACAACCTTCAACGCCTAAAGTAGACATCTTAGCTGCTGACTAACTGACTTTGAAATGGACTTGATTTAGATCTTAAAAGTTGGTAGGACTTTTTTAGAAAGAAGTCAAAACAACCAGATGACAAACTCTGTCCCTTCCTTTTCTTTCACTGGAGTCCTACTTTGTAAATCCCTCTTCAGCCCCCAGGACAAAGTGTGGATTCACATTGTAACATGTGGAGAAATATCAAGTCGTTACAATGTGTAGATTGACATTGTAATGTGAGAACACTGATTACAGGCACCCAGTAAACATCATCACTATCCCACCCCATCATAAAAGGGAAAAATCCTGAGCCCTGTGTTAGACATTTTGAATAAGAGTTTCAGGGGGAGCATCTTGAGGGATCTGCCTCTAATTTAACCAGGACCTCGCTAACATTTGAGAATCACCCAACATTAAAGCTGTGCATGATTCTTTTGGGAACGATTAATCCAAGTTTGCTTTCACTCAGTTTCTAACTTGTAAGCCAGGCCCTTGCTTAAGACCATGGCACCCAGTGGAAAGTGAGGGTGGCATTTGGTGAAGGAGTCTGTTATAAAAGACTAGGAAGATGCTGGAAACCTTATCTGAGTGATGTACCACAATCACAGTCACAGGCCTATGTTGTTGGGATGTGAGGATTCGCACATCCAGGTCCCACTTAGGTGCTTACACTTGTGGGGGCTAAGAGCCCAGTGGCATGGAACACGGACTTGGTGCTGACCAGTAAACGCAGGTGCCCACCCCGAGGGTCCATGAAGGTAGTTTGTTTAGAGCCAATACAGGGGCACTATTCAGTTGCTTTGACATTCATATATTTCTCAGAGCCAAAGAATAGTGGCCAGGAAGCTTGGGGTGAGCCAGAGACTTCAGTTCTGCAAGCTTTTATTTCCTGACGTGTTCTCAGCTCATAAGGTCCTAGTAATGACTGAACTGCTTTAGACCACATTTTTGGGCTCCTCAGTTCTGCACTCCAGGCACAGTGGGCTAAGGCCCACATTTTCATCTCTTTTTACACCTAATGCTAGTACCTGACCCAGCTTTAACGATTCTGCAGCTAAGAGCTGCTGGCATGTATTGGTTGACTTTTCTCCTTTCTTTTGGCTCATCTGGTGGCCTTGCAAATGGAGGAAATTTTCCCCAAAGGTAATTTACTTCAAAAATTATCTGTGTGAGTCAAATAGGGAATTTTACAAATAAAGAAAAAGGAAACCATTGAAATGACTGGATCTCATTTGACCTTTATCAAAGTTTTACCAGATAAAAAGATGCATTCAAACCCAGAAGTATAGGAAAAGAACATCAATTCCCAACCTCACTTTTCCTCCCTATGACCTAGATCAAGTGGGAACTGAGCCCAGGGTAACTTTCCATCAAATCACCAAAAGACATTATCAGGACTTTTTATTATGGTTTATAGTAAATATAATAATTTTTGCAGATTCATCTTCTTCTAGAAAATAACAGCTTGAAGGAGGTAACAAAGAGAATATTAAATTCCTTAAACCAGGTCTTCTGGGGAAACCCAAAGCCAGCTTGGGTGCAGTTACATACAAATTCCAGCAATCAGGTGCCTCACCTGGGTGAGAAGTTGGAGAGGTATACCCCACATCCTCATCCAGATGATCACTGAATATACTAGGTAAAGCCCACAGATAAAGGATGGGGAAAACTGACCCCTTAAGAGTTGTGTCTATCTCAGAGTTCCCCAGCTTTTTCCAGAGTTCCCCAGCTTTTTCCAGAGTTCCCCAGCTTTTTCTAATACTCTTGAAACCTTGCTGGGATACACAAGACCTAGTATCCCTTGCCCTCTCTTCAGTCTCCCCTCTCCTCACGCTCTAGTCTCCTCCCTGCAGTCATTCTCCATCTCCCTTCACCTCTCATCACCAGCTCAGTCAGGACACAGTGACAAGAAACAATGTGATGACCACCTAAGGCTGTCTCCTGGATATGCCAAAACACCCCAAAGTCCTGGTTGGGAAATGGGGCTCCAAGATGCTAACAGCATTTGCTAAAATGCCAAAAACTTCAAACTAGCTATTTAATATCATATAAATCAAAAAGAGACATAGTTTAATTCAGTTTTGTACTGAATTTATATAAAATATACTTGTCCTTACATTTAATCTCTGCATTCTATAACTAGCACATCTGTCTATTGCCAAAAATAATCTAAAGTCCCTATTTTTGTAAATAATAGACAGTATACAGAAATGTTACTGTAAAATATTTGTGGGAATATTGTCAGATAAACATCTTTTTTTTTTTTTTTGAAACGGAGTCTCGCTCTCTCACCCAGGCTGGAGTGCAGTGGTGCGATCTCGGCTCACTGCAAGCTCCGCCTCCCGGGTTCACGCCATTCTCCTGCCTCAGCCTCCCGAGTAGCTGGGACTACAGGCACCCGCCACCGCGCCCGGCTAATTTTTTGTATTTTCAGTAGAGACGGGGTTTCATCGTGGTCTCGATCTCCTGACCTCGTGATCCACCCACCTCGGCCCCCCAAAGTGCTGGGATTACAGGTGTGAGTGACCGCACCCGGCCAACATCTCTTTATATTTCTGAAGTTATTCCTAGTGTCATATGACAATACGCAGATGAATTCTAACACAAGCAGGGATTCCTAATGTTTGAATATTTTTTAAAATCCAGATTTTTAAAAAGATAAAAACTAATACTTTATTTTAATAAATGGGTTCTGTAGCATCAGAATCATAATAATGTTATGCTAATAACTACAATAATTAAAGTGGATGATTAACATACTGAAGCACATTAAAAGAACATTATCAAATCATCTGATTTATAAATGTTGTGTTGAACATAGTCACAATTGGGAAAATTCTACTTAGAGAAACCCCTGTAACTGATCTTCTGTTGAACCAATAGTCTATCTCCTGGGTAACATTTCACTCTAGAACTGCTGAATGAGGCAGAATGTGAAAGTCAAGTAATCAGTCACTGGTTATAATTGAGTATCTACCTTGGAAAAGAAACTGAGCTTCAGAAAAGATGTTCCTCTTTGTTCTTACTATCGTACCTGGATGAGGGGTAGGATTTGGTGCTTAGATTAGGGCAATGAGCTGGAAAAGTCCCAACTGAGTTCATTAACAGGAGGTTGGCAAGTACTCAATGTGCAGCCCTCAAGTCGATCCCAAAGATCCAAGTGGCCTTTGGATGGGGTGCCATGAGATAGAGAAGATGTGACTAGTATTTGCTCCTTAATAGGGCATCTTTTGGACCATTTCCAGCTTGTGACATTTCAGGCACTAGGCCAAAAGGAAAACCTCAATGAATTTTAGAATACTATCATAGAGGCTATGTTCTATAGAGATGCTGCAATAAAATTCAAATTTTTTAAAGCAGGGAGAAAAAAAGTCCTCTGTGTCTGGAAATGAAATAATCCTTGAGTTAAAAATGAAATAAAAATATAATGTATAAAATACTGTAACTGAATGTCAATGAAAATGCTACAAGGGAAAATTTAGGAGAAGGCAGCTAAAGCAGTACCTAGTGAGAAATGTATAGCTTTAAATAAATGTATCAACATACAAGAAAGGTTGAGAACAAATACTCTAAGAATGAAGCCCAAGTGAGTAGATTAAACAAAAACTGAGCATACTCAAAGCACATTTTTTAAAATTGTGAACTTTATGCAGCCATTATTTTTTCATATTCATGCAGTTGGAGGTATCAGTGCAATCAGATGTAACATGGTGATTGTCAGGTGTGTGCTATCAATTCTCTTAGCCCCTCCCACTAAGTCTTCTAAATGGGAAAATACTGACCAAGTAAGTTTGGTCAAGCAGCATCTCACATAAAAGTTCAAGAAAAAATGTTATATGGGTTCAGTTAGCAGTTTCTGTCCAAGATGAAGGATTCTCTGGTTAAACCTTGGTGAAAGCGATGTTTTAAAGAAAGGCTTGCATCCACCTAGAGCCAGTTTAACATGTCTTGCACATGTTTTCTTTCCAGCTAGGACGAACCCTGAGGAGCCCTTTCATGAAGTTTGTAGCTCATGCAGTTTCTTTTACAATCTTCTTGGGATTATTAGTTGTGAATGCATCTGACCGATTTGAAGGTGTTAAAACCCTGCCAAATGAAACCTTCACAGACTACCCAAAACAAATCTTCAGAGTGAAAACCACACAGTTCTCCTGGACAGAAATGCTCATTATGAAGTGGGTCTTAGGTAAGCAAGTCACTCTACTTTTATTCTCTCCTTGCTAATTATAGTAGGACATTATTAAACTCTGACTTCTGAACTTCTTCCTCCCCTCTTCAGTGTACTCTTGATAGACAAAATGGTGAGTAGATTACCAACAAGAAAGTCATAGTCATCTTCTGTCTTTAAGATACACAGACCTGTATACAAACTCCAGTTTTGAAAGGAAATGTTTGGGGTGGCGGAGGGGGGGCCAGAAATTTTTTAAGTACATACATTGAACATTCATTATACATATATTGAAAGTAGTTTCATGGGAAAACATATTATTTTGATCATTTAAACACAGTCCATCGGAAGTCTTAAGAAAACAAGTTCAGATTTTTAAAAAGGGCATAAAATTGCATAGCTTAAAAGATATTTCTGTTATCACTAAATATTGGTATATAGTAGAACTGTGATAATAAATATACATCTAAAAACTTACAGGAGTAACATTTTCTTATTATTTGTATAAGTGGGTGTACTAAAAAGCTATGAAATTCCTCTTGTAGTGGTATTTCATGCTGCCATGGTGTGCCACTGGAGCTGCCAAGGAAATTGTTCCCAATTTCCTCATTGATTAACTAGGAAAGGCTGTCTTTTACCCAATTTATGAGAACCATTACTAGAAGGAATAATCAAAATAAAATAAAACTGGCAGTGACTAAAATTGAATGTGGCAAAATGTGTTATAGATTTTTCTAACAATGAGAGCTGCAAAATCGGTTGATTAAAAAAAATCAGTCTTAGTAGGAAAAAATTAAAAATTGCAAAAACTAAAATCAGTGACTCTGTATATAAACCTTATCAATAAATTTTAAGATTTACATCAAAAATATGTAAAATGAATTTGATGGGAATATTTTAAGTAAAACAAGCAAAACAGAAGATTAAAAAAGACAAAAAATCAATATCAATATTTGACCAAGTAATTCAATTGGCTTAATGGTGTTCACCTCAGATTTTGCTTTCTGGACAAAAATTTAATATTGGTATAATTTTCATTATGTTTATATTCACAATGAGTCAAAATGTATTCAGGGTCAATGTGTCTGTGCCATCAATCAACAAAATCACAATGGAACAAACACCTGAAAAGGTAACCTAACATATGGCCTGTGCTAATTAAATAATATAGCCCAAGAGTGCTACAAGAGTAGAACCACTAGAGAACATCCTATGGATGCCTAAGCTGAGACCAGTTGGAAAAATGGTCTCTAAGTTGGATTTCTAAATAGGCAAAGGAAGATGAGATGAACAGTTTTATCCAAAGGGCATAGGAAGGATAACCCACCAGGCTTTCAAGGGACTTTATAAAACCAGCAACCCAGCCAGGCACAGTGGCTCACACCTGTAATCCCAGCACTTTGGAAGGCCGAGGGAGGCGGACCACAAAGTCAGGAGTTCGAAATCAACCTGATCAACATGGTGAAACCCCGCTCCTACTAAAAACAAAAAATTTAGCCAGGCATGGTGGTGTGCACCTGTAATCCCAGCTATTCAGGAGGCTAAGGCAGGAGAATCTCTTGAACCTGGAAGGCAGAGGTTTTAATGAGCCAAGATTGCGCCACTGCACTCCAGCCTGGGCGACAGAGCAAGACTCTGTCTAAAATTTAAAAAATAAATAAAAATAAAAAACCAGCAACCCTGTGACCAAAGGCTCATTTAGTAGAGTCACTGGCGCTAAAGTTGTGAAGGGACATTAAAGTTTGTTACAGAGTGAGTTCTGTGGCCTTACCTTCACAATTCAGAATCTGTCCCGGTTCTTCCTAGTACATATGCCATTGTTTAACTAAATTGAGCATTTTGACACTAGGCGCTTAGAAAAAATCTCACATGTTGGATTTATGAATAAAATTTAAAGTATTTACAGCACCAATCACCCACCCACCCCATTTTCCCACTTGGACCCCAGGTAGAAGACTCTGGTAAATGCAACCGTACTTTCCCTTGAACAGGTGTAGCTACTGTTAATGGAACCTCTTGAACAAGGACTTCCTCCTGAGTCCTCATATTTCTCTTCCTGGGTGTCAGAGCATTATTCCAATAAGAGGCATGTGTCTCTAGCTATAGGATCCCCAACTTGTATAGCTTAGTCCCTGCTTCTGATACTCAAAGCAGAGTTCAAGACTGTTAAATCAGAAGTGCTGTAGAGGGAAGAACTTATTTCTCATTGGCCTCTTTCCAGAAGGAAGATTCTAATTACTTTTTCTTTCCTAGAGAATGTTTTCAAATTTTTTATTACAAATAATTTTAATGAAACGCAAAACATCAAGAGAAGAGCATAATGAATTCCATGGATCTATCTCCCATGTTCAACAGTTACCAATTCATGGCCAATCTTTGCTCCATCTATACTTCCCCCATCTCCCTTCTCTCTAATCTTGAATTATTTAGAAACAAACTCCAGTTATCATAAATTTATTCTGTAAACATTTGTGTACATCACTGAAATGTAACATTTCTTTTTCCTTTTATTAATCTTTTTTCTTTCTGTGCTTCACAGTCGCTGATGTTTTTTTCCTGTGGTTTTTGTGATTTTAATTCCCATCAGTGGGTTTTTCATTTCTGATATTATATTTTTCAATTATTAAAATCTTACTTGGTTCTCTTTTATATCTCCCATTTCCTTTCTCATCATTTTTGTATTTTCCTTTAAATCCTTGAACATATTTACAGTAACTGTTTTGAAGCCTTGACTCCTAACTCCACCATCTCTGTCATTCCTGGGTTGATTTCTATTGACTAATCTTGCTACCTAATTATGGATGACCTTTTCCTGCATCTTGAAATGTTTGGTAATTTTTTGTTGAATGATGGGCACTCTGCATGTTATGATTGTGAGCCTCTGGATTTTGTCTTCCTCCAAAGTTTTCAGCATTATTCTGACAGGCTGTTATGTCACTTGTGACGAGTTTGATCCATGTAAAGCTTTCTCATAGTGGATCTGCAGAAGACTTACTGTAAAGACGGTTTATCTTTGTACTATAGAGACACGCTTCTGGTGTCTCTATTGAATGCTCTGGGTAATCAACAAGGAGTGTCAACTCTGGATGATCAGAGCTCAAGTATCTCCCCACTCTGGGTGAGCTCTGAAAACTGTTTGGCTTACAGCTCCTTGGCAGTTGTTTGTGGAGTTTCTATGAATTCATGACTTAGTTTTCAGCAAACATTCCAAAGAACCCCTATTTAAATTTGTGGTGTCTTTTGTTTGTTTAGTTTTGTTTGGTTTGTTTCTTTGCTTGCTTGTTTCTGCATACTGCCCTTCTCTCTGGAGCTCTGCCACACAACATGTAATCACCTCAGCCTTCCAAAACCCCATTCTGTCTCTTCAACTCAGTGAGACTGCCTGCTACGCTTCTGGGATCCCTCTCCATGCACTACAGACTGGAATGTGCCTCCAGAAAGCAAGCTATGGTGGTCATATGGCTTGCCTCACTTGTTTCCCTTTACTTAGGGATCACAGTCCCATGCTGCCTATTTTCAATGCCTAAAAATAGTTATTTATGTTTGCTTTTGTTTTGTTTTTTGTTTTTTAACCTGTTTGTTACTCCATCCAGGCTAGTAACAGAAATCAGAACACTTTTTCTAAGAGAGAACCAGAAAAACATTATCAAGCCTAAAAGAAAATTAATAGTATCTTAGTATCTTCAAATATCCAGCCAATAATCAAATTTATCTCATTGAGAGAGGTGAGTTGAATAAATATCCACATGACTTGCTTCCCCTCCTGCTTCAAATCACTTTTCAAATTTCACCTTATCAGAGTAGTTGAGCAGGTAAGAGCATGCCCTCTTATCCCTCTACTCTGATAAGGTGAAAAGCATTCCAGGCAGAAGGAATAGTATGTGTTTAAACCTGGATTCAGGAGCAAGCTGGACGTGTTCAAGGAACAGCAAAGAGACTAGTGTGGCTGATGTAGATGAATGAGGAGAAGAGAAGTAGAGATGAAGTCAGAGGAGGTAGCCTTTGGAGAGTTTTCAGCACAAAAGCGACATCATATGACTTCAGTTTTTAAAGGATCACTGACTGTTATGTAGAGAACAGGTGACTGTGAGATATGAACAGAAGTAAGGAGACCAATTAGGAGGCCACTGCAGTAATTCAGACAGGAAGGAAATGGTCGGTTTGAGGAGGTGGCATATTGTGATTACATTTTGAAGGTAAAATCAATAACACTTACAATTGGATTGTGTATGAGACGTGAGAGAAAGAGAGCAGTCAAGAACAATTCCAGGTGTTTAGTTCAAGCAACGGCACATTAGGAAGCCATTTACTAAGACAAGAAAGACCAGAGGGGGAGCAGTTTGCAGGGGGAGTAGAGATGAAAACCAAGACTTGAGTTTGAGACACATATTTAGACATTCATGTGGAAATGCCAAGTAGCAACTGAATATACATGCCTGAAGTTCACAGGGGAGAATGGGGATGAAAACATAAATTTGGACATATCAGTTCATTTAAATGATACAATATCATTGTAACTACGAATGTGAGCAGAGAACTGAGGACCAAGCCCCAGAGCACAACAATGTTTAAAGCATGGGAAGATGAGAAGTATCCAGCAAAGAAGGCTGAAGTAAGAGAAGAACCAAGAGAGTGCTGGCCCAGATGCCAAAGTATCTGTAGCAAGAACCAGGGAGTGATAACAATGTCAAATGCTGCTAATGAGACCAGAGACCTGACCATCAGCTTCGGAAGGAAAGTCCCTGAGTAGGCAACAGGGAATGGGATTTAGTGTGGAAGTAGAGGACTTGGCCTTAGCAGGAGAGTGAACACTTCACTCACTGTAACGGGAGAAAAGGTGAAGTTGACAGCACAGTGCAGGTGGACTGGGAGATGCAGTAGTGGGAACATGCACAAGTTATTTTCCGATATTTTCTATTTTCTCAATTTTTTTACTCAATAAATATTTTCTAGTTATTAGGCACTATATTATATACCAGGCACCGTGTCAGGTACTAGGGAAGCAGCTATAAATAGAATTACATTATCTTGTTCTTAATAGCGTCTGGAGCTCTTTAATTATTATAAAAATAATAATAACCTTTGAGAGACAGATTTGAGCACTGTGTTTATGAGAAGGGTCTTTGTGCTGGTGCATCCTGAGCTCCAGCATGTGATCCACTCTCTGTTCAGATGTGGAAAGGTATGAGGTAGCATCAGGCCTCTGCTGATGAAGACTTGAATTCTGCTCCTAGGCACCCCCAGGAAGGCCTTGTATGAGCTGGAAAAACAACAGCACAGTTCTTTTCTCCCACGACATACCACATTCATAAATGAAGTACTTTGAACAGACTGATTATAAAGACACCCAAACCATTACTCCCTCTTTATCAGAAGCAACTCTAGAGTTGGAAAGAACCTCAGGACCCTAACAAGTCCAAAGTACTTTCAGGAATGGAGAGTTTGGCCACAAAGGGCTGAATGTCCCTTGTCCAGGTCTCCTTGCTGCGTCCCTTCCCAACCCCATGACTTAGTCTGTTCTCAAGGCAGGAGCTAGAGTGATCCATTTAAAATGTAATTGAATCTTCTCATTGTTTGCATCAAGACTCTAGTGGCTTCCCACTTCCCTCAGAATGACAGCCAGTGTCATTATAATGGCCTATGATGCTCTCAGCTCTCCACTCCATCTCTATGACCTCCTCTTCCATCACTTTCCACCTCACTCACTCTGTTTCGGCCTGCTGGTCTCCCTGCCTTGCACTGCTTCTGCCTAAGAACCTTTGCCCTGGCTGTTCCCTCTGCCTGGAGAGTTCTTCCTGCATGGATCTACATGGCTCACTCCCTCACCTCCTCAGGTCTCTACTTAACAGTATCCTCCACAGAGTGAGGTCTTTCAACCCAAGCTATTTAAATTTGCAAGTCCTCTCACCCCTACTGTCCTCCTAGTCCCTCTTTTTTGTTTCTCTGCATAACCATTAACGCCTCTGACAATACCATATGCTCTATTTTGTTTCCTGCCTATCTCAATTGATACTGATATTTCTGTAACCACATAGATTTGTAGCTGACTCCTTTCATCTTCTGTTTAACTGTAACCCTCTCTCCACATGGTCATCTGGTTTTCCCCATCACCTCTTTCAATGGCCACTTGTGTTGACAATAACTTACTTCCCAATCCCCTCATCCTATGGGGCATTTGGTTGTTCCTCTTCTGATTTACAGTTCTATAGGAAGGCGAAACCCAATTGGAAATACATTCCTCCTGTCCTCCACATACTTTGTCCAGTTAACAGCAGAATTTTGAGAAAATTCTAGATTACCATTCCAGGATATTTAAGGTATGAGCAGAGAAAGTGAAAGCCACAAGGAAACTAAGAAGACAGAGCCAGAGAGGCAAAGAAAACCCAGGAGAATATAGTGAGGAGCAAGACTGAGGAAGGAGGGACAAATTTGCTGGTAGACATGTATAGCCTGGAGAGCCATCAGTTCAGGAGAGGACTAAATGAACCAGCGACCATTGCTTCTTCCAGCCTGGAGAATCTCTAACATCCACACATACCATAGGAACCTGTCTTTGTTGCTTGCATTATAAGTAGTGATTCCAGGGTAACTGCAAGAATAACAATCTTATAATAAGCTTTTCTACTGGAGATTATAGCACCAGAGATGTTCATCTGAGGACTGTATAATAATGCTAGTAGTTCCCAGAAAGCTGTCAGAGGCTTGGAGGCTAGCAAGCCTCTCCATAACGCATGTGATTTCTCCATCTAGGAGTAAATGCCCAGTATGGTAGTAAAATACATTTAAAATGCTAGATAGGAGAAGAGCTTGGGAGTGTGTCCCTTTCTCTTTGGTGGTTTTGCCTCTCTGAATGGTGGTTGGCACAAAGGTGGAGCTCAACAATGTCTGTTAAGTGGGTGAATGAGTTCCTAACCAGTGAGAGTAAGCTTGTTCCTAGTGGAGGGCAAGGCAGGAGACAGCACAGTGGACAACAAGGCTCCTGGGCTGCCTGTGTGGCTTCGGACAACTTACTTGCCACCTCCATAGGTGAGTTTCTTCATCTGTAAAGTTGGGATAATTACAGTAGCTATCTATCAGACTATTATGAAGACTTAGCATTTATTAAGTACTTACAAAGGGCCTGGCTCCTACAAGGTGCTCAATGATTGGGGGCTACTATAATTAGAAAAGAAGAGGAGGAAGAAGAGGAGGAGCTTTGTTAGAAAATTTTTGAATCTATTAATATCATCCTCTTGCCTGAAAAACAAATGAACCCTGAGTATGTCTAAGGCCCAAATTTGTTGCAAAGGACCTCCTATTGAGATACTGTTTTGATGTTAGGACTTGTGGGTTCAGAGTCACTATGCATATTCTCTCTCCTGTGAGTTCAAACTGGGGACCAATGGTGAGAAGTTGGCCTGAGAGAACACAGAGGCAGATGCAATGCCCTGGGACAGTAGCCCCTGGGGGCCAGGACCATTTAAAGAATGTGCATACTTAAGTCTCACAGGACTTTGAAGGGGGAGCCCTTCTGAATACCATGTGAGGCAGGGATAGGAGTGAACTGCCTTTTAGCTGTCAAGCTCCATCTCCACAGCCCACAGGACATTACTCAGAACCTGCCTATAAGAAGCTACTCATTTCCCTTGAGGCTTCCTGGCACTTCCCAGCCTGTTCCGCTGCCAGGAACCCCTTCTTTATTATGTGACCTTGTTCTCTAGGCTCCAGGCAACCCTGAGTGAGGGGAATTTTGCCTGAAGGAGGCTCAAGAGTGGGGAGGAGGGTGGAGGCGCATGCTTACCCCTTGAGCCCTGGTCTCTAAACACTCCTCTGATTGGCATACTGGAAGCAAAAGACCACGGGGCTCAGCTTGGATATAAAATGCTGAACTATCCTTGGCACTTTGGAGGCAGGGGGCTTAATTTCACTCACTGAAATACTTAATTTCACACATTTCCTTTTTCATTAAGCATTCCTGCTGTCCAAACCCTTGGGCCCATGTTACTTTTACTTATGGCCCTAGAATAATTTAAATTCATCTGGGTGAATTAATATTTAAATCTAAGAAGACTCATGCAGACATTTGACCACGGAGGAAGTGATTCGCAATGCCCAACGAGAAGCAACTATATGGGTCAGAAAAGTTAGTTTTCTGAAAATAATTTGCATTTCAGATTCATAGAGCTTTTAGTACTTGAAGTTACCTCCAAACTCCAAATTCATTCATTTTAAAATATAGAATCTAAGACCCACAGCAAATCAAGGGACTTAGCCAAAGTCATACTCCTAATAAGTAGCCAAGCTAGAACTTGAACCCAGGGCCTCCTGAATTAAAGCCAATCATTCAAGTTACAGCCTGTGACTCTCCTAGTGCCAGGCTAAAAGCAGTTCCATTCAGACACTGAGAATTTTAATTTGGGGGTAGAGGAAAGCAACAAACACTATTTTTCTATCCATTAAAAATGGGTTTTTAAAATCGATTTTAAAAATATCTGTTGCACAGTCACAGATGAAAGCACATTTCAGTGTTAAGAAATTACTTCACTGAATTATCACAAACATTTTGATACGGGATACTTGAGACATAGCTTTGTTAACAAAAAAGGAGGGGGCTGGTTCTGCCCTACCATTATAGGGTAAACATACCTGCAATGTTTTTTTTAATATTTCCTATTGTGGGAATTCCAATTTGATACAAATATGCAGATTTTCATTAAATAAAGCCATGATTCTTCTCCAAACAGCTGCTCTCAAATTACTTTTCTCCTTAGAAAAACATTTCAGGCCGGGCGTGGTGGCTCATGCCTGTAATCCCAGCACTTTGGGAGGCCAAGGTGGGAGGATCACGAGGTCAGGAGTTTGAGACCAGACTGGCCAATATGGTGAAACCCCATCTCTACTAAAAATACAAAAATTAGCCAGGCATGGTGGCATGTGTCTGTAGTCCCAGCTACTCAGGAAGCTGAGAGAGAAGAATCGCTTGAACCCAGGAGGCAGAGGTTGCAGTGAGCCGAGATCGCACCACTGCACTCCAGCCTGGGTGACAGAGCGAGAGTCTGTCTCAAAAAAAAAAAAAAAAAAGAAAAGAAAAGAAAAATATTTTAAATCCTTCTATTTCATGGGCCATTTTCAACAGAAAGGGAAATTTTCTGATTAAAATAATCCCTGGGCATAGTCTCAGACAAGTAAAGGTGATCAGCTCATCACTCAAATGTGCCCACATGTGAGCCTGTGAGCAAGTCAGCGAGGGTCTGACCAGGGCAGAGCCCTCATTACTGTCTACTTCCAGCATTATCTATGATACCAGGCTTTTTCAGCAGCTGGACCCTTAAAGACCACTGTATTATGTAGGCATCTGTGAGTGTGCTTGGATTAAGGTCCGGGAAAAAGAAAGGAAGAAACACAAGCAAATGGTTGGGTGGAACTGCTGGAGGACTGTTGGGTGGGCTTGCTTTGCTAGAGTACAGGGTATATGAAAACTGTGGAATATCATAGGAAGGAATGATAGCCTAGCTTTGGAGTCTGGACTTTATCTTGGTATTATGAGGAATACACCACAGGTATCTGAAGAGAGAAGTGACCACGCTATGACCCAAACTTCATGAGGTCAGAAAATAGAGTGGAAGACTAAAAGAGCAAGATGGATCTGATGTCCACTAGAGAAGGATCTGCAGAACTGCAGTGATCCCTGGTGCCAGTCAGAAGAGTCAGGGGTGCAAGAGTGGGAATACTGGGTAAGGGTATGACACAGTCAGGGTGGGAGGGATGGGGAGGCCAGCTTGAGGAATGTAATACTGGCACTGAAAAGACATCCACTAACCCACTAACAGTAGTCTCTCTCTATAGGGGGAATTCAGCTTTGAAGTTCTTAAGGAAAAGTAGGAAGATATTCATCTGTGAGACATATACAAGGAAATGAAGGACAAAGTTTCAGGTCTTACTTGAGGTCAGAGGCAAGAATGCGAACAGCCAAAAACCTGAAAAGCTACAGCCTTTAAGGAGTGGGCAGAGTTAGAAAAGCAGCAAAGAGGCCGGGCGCGGTGGCTCAAGCCTGTAATCCCAGCACTTTGGGAGGCCAAGACGGGCGGATCACAAGGTCAGGAGATCGAGACCATCCTGGCGAACATGGTGAAACCCCGTCTCTACTAAAAAATACAAAAAATTAGCCGGGCGAGGTGGCGGGCGCCTGTAGTCCCAGCTACTAGGGAGGCTGAGGCAGGAGAATGGCATAAACCCGGGAGGTGGAGCTTGCAGTGAGCTGAGATCCGGCCACTGCACTCCAGCCTGGGCAACAGAGCGAGACTCCGTCTCAAAAAAAAAAAAAAAAAGCAGCAAAGAAAGCTGAAGAGGAGCAATGCGGGGGCGGGGGGGGGGGCCAGGTGGTTCCAGGGAAAGCTGGCCATCATGTCTGATGAACACGGCTGAGGGACTGCCAAAAGAGGCTATCGGTGTTAGCCTCTAGGGAGTGTGGTCACTGAGCTGGAATTGTTTCACTCACCGACCAGCTGGTGATTCTTTTACCACGTGAATCCCTCTAAATATACAGGTTAAGTGTAGCTCGGTTCCACATCAAAGCTCTCCCAGATGTGAGCAGTCATAAGACTCTTTGATGACATAAAATGTTCAAGAGTCTTTTCTACACATTAACTGATTTGAGCCCAGTTTTATTTCCTGGAGAGCCAGAAGAGTATGGCGGTCAAGAACATGAACTCTAGAAGCAGACCTTCTGGGTTCAAATTCCAGATCTCCTCCCTCCTAGCAAGGCACATTACAACCACCTGAGGCGCTGTTTCATTAGCTGTAAAAATAGGATAATAGCAGAATGTACTTTATAGGGTTGTTGCAAAGATTTAAGACAATATATATATACACACATGGCAGTGCCCAAAACATAGTAGGTGCTCAAATTGAAACTGAATAGTTACATTTTAATACAGGCATACCTCAAGGATAGTGCAAGTGCAGTTTCAGACCACTACAACAAATCAAGTACCCCAATAAAGAAGGTCCCAGGAATTTTTTGGTTTCCCAGTGCACAGAAAAGTTATATTTACACTATACGGTGGTCTATTAAATGTGCAATAGCATCATGTCTAAAAAAAGTACATACCATAATTTTGAAATTACTCTATTGCTAAAAAATGCTAACAATCATCTGAGCCTTCAACAAGGCATAATCTTTTTGCTGGTGGAGGATCTTGCCTCAATGTTGATGGCCACCGACTGATCAGAATGGTCATTGTTGAAGGTTAAAGTGGCCATGACAATTTCTTAAGACAATAAAGTTTGCTGCATCAACTTACTTTTCCTTTCACCAAAGATCTCTCTGTAGCATGCAATGCAGTTTAATAGCATTTGACCCAAAGTAGAACTTCTTTCAAAATTAAACTCAATACCCTCAAGCCTTGTTGCTGCTTTGTCAACTAAGTTTACAGAATATTCTAAATCCTTTGTCATCATTTTAACAATGTTCACAGCATCTTCACCAGTAGACTCTCAAGAAACCATTTTCTTTGCTCATCAATAAGAAACAATTCCTCATCCATTGAAGTTTTATCATGAAATTGCAGTAATTTAGTCACATCTTAGGCCCTACTTCTAATTCAAGCTCTCTTATTTCCATCACAACTGCAGTAACTTCCTCTACTGAAGTATTGAACCCCTCAAAGTTATCCATGAAGGTTTGAATCAACTTCTTCCATTTAATGTTGATATTCTGACCTTCTACCATGATTCTCTAATGTTTTTAATGGCATCTAAAATGATAAATCCTTTCCAGTAGGTTTTCAATTAACTTTGTCCAGATCCATTAGAAGGATCATTATCTATGGCAGCTATGGCCTTATGAAATGTATTTTTTAAAATAATAAGACTTGAAAGTCAAAATTACTCCTTGATCCATGGGCTGCAGAATGGATACTATGTCAACAGGCATGAATACAATGCTAACCTCCTATACATCTCGATCAGAGCTCTTAAGTGACCACATGCATTGTCCATGAGCAGTAATATTGTGAAAGAAAGACATTTTTTTCTGAGCAGTAAGTCTCAACAGTGGGCTTAAAATATTCAGTAAACCATGATGTAAACAGATATGCTGTCATCCAGGCTTTCTTGTTTCACTTATAGAGCACAGGAAGAGGAGATTTAGCATAATTCTTCAGGGCCCTAGGATTTTTGGAATGACACGTGAACACTGGCTTCAACTTAAAGTCACCAGCTGCAGTAGTCCCTAACAAGAGAGTCAGCCTGTCCTATGAAGCTTTGAAACCAGGCACTGATGTCTGCTCTATAGCTCTGAAAGTTCTAAATGGCATCTTCTTTCAAGATAAAGCTGTTTAATCTACATCAAAAATCTGTGGTTTACTGTAGCCACTGTTATCAATTATCTTAGCTAGATCTTCTGATAACTTGTTGCAGCTTCTACATCAGCACTTGGTGCTTCACCTTGTACTTTTATGTTATAGAGATGGCTTCTTTCCTTAAACCTTATGAACCAGACTCTGCTAGCTTCAAACTTTTCTTGGGCAGCTTCCTCACCTCTCTCAGGCTTCACAGAATTAGAGAGTGAGGGTCTTCCTCTGGTTTGGGCACTGGCTTAATGGAATGCTGTAGCTGGTTTAATCAACCACTCATGAGTTCACTGGGGTAGTACTTTTAATTTCCTTCAGTAACTTGTTCTTTGCATTCAGAACTTAGCTGTTTGACACAAAAGGCCTAGCTTTTGGCATATCTCAGCTTTTGACACACATTCCTCATTAACCATAATCATTTCTAGTTTTTGATTTAAAGTGAGAAATGTACAACTCTTCCTTTCATTTAACAGCTTAGACACCACTGTAGGATTATTAATTGGCCTAATATCAATATTGTTGAAATACTGGGAATAGGGAGGCCCGAGGGGAGGGACAGACAGGAAAATAGCAGGTCAGTGGAGCAGTCAGAACACACAAAACAGTTATTAAGCTTGCCATCTTATATGGTAGTGGTTCATGATACCTCCAATCAGTTACAATAGTAACATCAAAGATCACAAAGATCACTGGTCACAGACCAACCATAATGAATATAGTAATGAAAAGGTTTGAAATATTGTGAGAATTACCAAAATATGACATAGAGACACAAAGTGAGCACATGTTATTGGGAAAATGGCATCAATAGACTTTCCCAACACAAGGTTGCCACAAACCTTTAATTTGAAAAAAATACAGTATCTGTGAAGCACAATAAAGCAAAGTGCAATAAAAACAAGGTATGCCTGTAATTTAAAATAATTTAAATAATATTAGTAATAATTTACTAATCAGTAAATGTGAAGGTATAGAATAGCGTTATTCAACAGAAATATAGGGCAAGCAACAACCATGAGCTATACAGATAATTTCAAATTTTCTAGAAGCCATATTATAAAGACAGGTGAAATTAACAATATACTTAACCTATCATATCCAAAATATTAATCACTGCAACATGTAACTGATGCAAAAAATTATTAATGAGATACTTTACATTCTTTTTTCATAGTAAGCATTTGAAATCTGGTGTGTACCTTACATTTACAGCACATCTCAAACTGGACCAGACACATTTCAAGTGCTCAGTTTCCACATATTACTGGTGGCTATGGTATTGGACAGTACAGGTCTAGAAGGATACTCATCAACTATTAGCTCAGGCTACCTCACAGGGATAGCTTAGAGCAGGAGTCCTCAACCCCTGGGCCGCCAACTGTTACCATGTCTGTGGCCTGTTAGGAATCGAGCTGAACAGCAAGAGGTAATGCTGGCAGCATTACTGCCTGAGCTCTGCCTCCTGTCAGATGAGCAGTGGCATTAGATTCTCATAGGAGCCTGAAAACCCTATTGTGAATTATGCATGTGAGGGATCTAGGTTGCCATCCTATGAGAATCTCATGGCTGATGATCTGAGGTGGAACGGTTTCATTTGGAAACTATTCATTTGGAAACTGTGTTAAACTGTCTTCCATGAAACCAGTCCCTGGTGCCAAACGGGCTGCTGGCTTAGAGGAAGGCTGGGGGAACTAGTAACATTTTGTCTGTATATTTCTATATTGTTTAATATGTAACAATGAGGACATATATCTTTAAAATCCAGCAAGTTATGAAAGAGTAAGAAAAAATCTAATAACGCCAAATTAATGCTCATGACACAGAAATACAGAAGCATTCTAATCTGGGATTTAAAAACAAAACAACTGGGTTCTATGTCCAACAAAACCATAGTTCTAGGTTCTTGAGGCATTTGGGCATTTCTGTAGAATTTCGGGCATCGGGGGGACCTTCAGATAGCCCTTTACAATTCCTGGACCTCAGTTTCCCTATAGTTAATTTAGGACTCATTGATTCTTTAAGACCTCCCAGTTCTTAAAGTGTATAAGTGTCAGCAACTGTATTTTTCCTATATTCCCTCCAAGAATCTATCAACGAATGAGAACTCTCTCCTCACTTCCAGAGACAGTGTGTGTAAGCGCAAGGCGAAGTCTCGGGATATCCTGGGTAAAATCTGTCTTTGAACACACATTTCTGTCTGCCTCTGGCTATCGATGGTCCCAGTTCCAAAGAGCTGATATTTACATTTGTACTCTGCTTCCCTCCATGACCTCATGCGGAGGAACTCAATGCTAAGAGAACAGAAAAATGAGCCTGGCCTTCTCCTTCTCCCACAGGAATGATTTGGTCCGAATGCAAGGAAATCTGGGAGGAGGGGCCGCGGGAGTACGTGCTGCACCTGTGGAACCTGCTAGATTTCGGGATGCTGTCCATCTTCGTGGCCTCCTTCACAGCACGCTTCATGGCCTTCCTGAAGGCCAGCGAGGCGCAGCTGTACGTGGACCGCCACGTGCAGGACGACACACTGCACAATGTTTCACTTCCGCCGGAAGTGGCGTACTTCACGTACGGTGAGTCGGAGGGTGCTTTCCCTACTCCATTCTGGCGCTTCCGGGACATGGCCTTGGCGCTTCAGTGTGGCTGGAATTTGTAACGTCGTTTATAATCATGTGATCCGTGATTTGTAATGCAGTCGACTTTGGCAGTTTCACTGTCAGTGCAGAGCATCCTTTCCACCTCAAAAAGACCCTTGGTCCTGGAAGTGTAGCCAGCAGAATAGAACATGGAATTAGTGACTTTGAGAAATCAATCTTTTTGTGTTAAGGATGAGTTTGTTTCTGAAAGGCCCTTGGGAACATTTCTATAGTTTGTTTTTAAGAAACGTCTTGTTTCTGATATGCATCCAGGAGCACTAGAGGAATATGTATATGCAGAGGAATTTTCCTTCTATATTGGATCCCTGTGTTTTGTGCAAAAATAAATCCTGCTTTCCCAGTTATTGCTTCGTGGCAAGATAGATTCTTAGAAGATACCTTAATTCTTGCAAAATACAAGGCCTTACTGTTTTATGTAGTAGATCGAGACTTCAGGAATACTAATAATAGTTATAACATATATTTATTGATAACTTACTATGTGCCAGAAACTGGCAAGTAGTAGACATTTTATACACACAATTCTAATTCTTGCAAATAGCCTGGCAAAAAAAGGGTCCTTCTTTTGTCCCTATTTTAAACATGAAGAATCAGGTTTTTATAGCAGGGCTTTATGTAGGATTGCCTTGTATAGCAGGGAATCCTGGCCTGACATGATTTGAAAATCATGCTGAATGTCAGAGTAGTTACGTCCCCAAGCTTTGGAGTAGAAGAAACCTGAATTCAAATCCTAATTCAGTAGTTTACTGTGAGATATTGTTTACTTAACTTTTCTGAGCTCTGTTTTCTCATATGTAAAACAGAGATAATAATATCTATGTCAAAAGGTTTGTTTTGAGGGTTGAATAAAATAGTGTGTGTGAAGTGCTTTGCACTCTGCAGTGAAAATAGTAAATGCTCACTTAATGGTAGCAGTTATTATCTGCTTATTTTAACAGAAATTATGTCTTACTAACTACCTTTTGGGTCATTTTCTTGTTCAAACACTGTAATTTCTGTACTGAAACAGAAAGATGTTGAAGGTTAAAGGAACAGTAGATACTCGTTAACAGTAAAAAGCAGCTGGACACTTAGTAGGCATTTATTAATGGCAGCTGCATCATCTTGAAGGGATTGAGTGTTGAATGTCCCTGTTACATGAACCCAGATGGCCCCGGGACCATAGAATCTTTGCGGTAAGATACAACAATGATTCTATGGTCAGATACAACAATGATCTGCAGAGGGTTGTTTGTTTAACGCAAAAGCTGAGTAACTGCCCGTTTTCAATGTAGATTATGTTACATGTAAATGTGGTAGGGAACTCTCCACTGAGAAATGGAGAGTCTTGTAATATTACAAATCATCCACCCACCCAACCTCTGCCATTTTGGGGTTTGGCAAATTCAGACTTTCTTAAAGCAAAATAGCTTGGATATTATCCCCTCTGTCTTGTTCAGGGTTCATCAAGGAAAGATGAGAGAATATTGATACTGCGTTACGTGCTTTTCTTAATGCCATGATTCAGGCTGCAGTACTGTCCACTTCTGACTTCCATTGCTTTTTGGGTTGTATTAAGGGTCTTACCCAACCCAAAGCATAGTACGTTATTGCTCTTGTTTTTGTAGTTCACCCTGTGCCCTTGGAAATCCTTTGGATTTCTGGCTTCACTTGTGCTCCAGTTACAAGACAAGAGAGCCCTCTTGTGGCCAGCTGGACAGTGGATCTTTCCAACCTCTACAGCACCAAATGGGCAGATACCAATTTTTCAGGTTGTGATAGGGCAGGGCAATTTTTCTCATGGAAATAGCTCTAAGAAGAAAACCCCTTTGTCCAAATCATCACAATGCTGTTCATTCTATGCTCATCACAACTCTTTACAAGTCAGTTCAAATGTAATATTTTTCAGTGAAAGTCCTGACCTGGTCATCAGGATCTGACAACAGCTAAATCTATCTGAGTAGATTATAAGAGTGTCTTGTTATTGTGACTGAGGTATAAGATGGTAAGCTAGAGGCTGCAGAAAAAAGAATTCCTTTTTGCCTTCTGTTTAATGGGAGAAGTTATGTTTTATTTTATCTTATCCAAATATTAATCCATAGAATATGACAGATATATTGGAAAACATGTAATTTATTCTGTTTACTAGTCTTTCATGGATTTTTGAGGTATGACCTTGATGAGAACACAGAATCTGTAATGTTATTGTATTTCCAAATGCAATTTAGAATCACTCCATGAAACTTTGTGGCCTGGCTTCCTTTACTAAAGGTTTCTTACTGCTCTGTATTATTATAATTATTTAACAGAGTCTAGTTTTGCAAATAAAGAATAAAAGCCTCCCTCTTCAATCTCCCTTGGAATGCCACGAATTGCTGTGTAATATCCTTTCTAGCTGCATTTACTGGGCTCTGAAAAGGACCCCATACCCTAAATCCAATCTTAAAAATGGCAATAATGATATCTACTCTACAGGGCTGTTGTGAAAATTACAGCTAATGTAAGTGTAAGTGCTAATTTAGGTTTCTCAATATTTCTCAATTAATGTTTCACTCACCGTTTCTCAATGGGGACACTATTAGCTTTTCCAGCAGGGCAGTTTTCATGGTACAGATCTGTCCAGGGCATTGCAGGACATTAGCATCCCAGTAGTACTCCTATTCAGTCACTGTGACAACCAGAGACACCCCAACACATCCTCCACAAGAAAAGTGCTGCCCTCACTTGAGAATCACTGACATCTAATAGACAGCTGATTCATGACAGATGCTGCTCCTTGTACCATTAGAACTGCAATAGGAACACTTTGCAGGTTTGCTCTGCTGCAGAAATACCCATAGGGCAGCTCAGGTCCTTGTGGTCACAGTGACCACAAGCAGAGCCTTCCCAGCTCAGGATCAGTCCTAGGACCCTTGCCTACCTGGAACAGGGCTGTCGTGGCAAACCTGCCTGACTGGTCACCACTTTTGGGGACTTAGCTTAATCAAGGAGCAAATATCCCAGCACACAGTGTACCTGGGAAACAAAACCCAAGAGTATTTTCTCAGGCAAGATCCTCTAGATTCCTGGACCCCATGTGAGCTTATTTGTTCTGACCTGTGCCTGGTCTAAACATGTGGTTAAAAGTTTATCCAGTCATTTGACAAACATTTATCCATACCTGCTGTGTGCCAGACCCTGTGCTGAGCACTTTACATGTATGATTTCATTTCATCCTCTCCACAGTCCTGTGAGATGGATATTATCCATAATTTGAGATGAGGAAAATAAAGCTCAAAATGTTAGTTAATTGTCTCTCAGAGGCACGTGGCCAGTAGGTGGATGGGCCACATTCAGTCTCAGGGCTGTCTGACTCCAAGTCCATGCTCTTGCCCATCTCTCTCCTCACGCTGCCTCCCCAGTGAGTGGGACAGCTCCTGAGCATGGAGCTAAACACTGGTGAGGAGACAATAGCAAGTGGTCCGGTGAGTGCGAAGACATGGAGGGTGCACAGCATACCATGAGAGCACAGACGGAAACTGGGAACCTGCCCAGCCTGTGGTGGGGGTAAGAGGGATCACAGAAGGCTTCCTGAAAGAGGTGATGCCTGAGCAGAATCTTAGAGGAGGATTCGGAATGAATCATACCTCGAAGTGAGAGAAGAGTGTTCCAGGCAGATGGTCCAGCACATTCCAAGAGGGAGGGTCCAACTTCTGGGTATTGGGATTAATTTAAGGACAGGGACAAGAATGGCAAATGATACAGTTGGAGACCTCTAAAGATGCCTAACTGCTTTCTCTTCTAGAATAGATCCTGTGGCTTAATGAGTAACCCAGATTGTTTTCTTTTAGCCAGGGACAAGTGGTGGCCTTCAGACCCTCAGATCATATCAGAAGGGCTCTATGCGATAGCCGTCGTGCTGAGCTTCTCTCGCATTGCATACATCCTGCCAGCCAACGAGAGTTTTGGGCCCCTGCAGATCTCCCTAGGGAGAACTGTGAAAGATATCTTCAAGTTCATGGTCATTTTCATCATGGTATTTGTGGCCTTCATGATTGGGATGTTCAACCTGTACTCTTACTACCGAGGTGCCAAATACAACCCAGCGTTTACAACGTGAGTATCCGAGGGCTTTCCCTTGAGGTTTACCCTGGGCTTCCTGGGAATCTTTGGGAGTCTCCTGAAGGTGACTTCTTGCAGAGACTGCTGTTTCCTTGCTATTTCTCAAGGTTAAAGGCAACTTTATTCAAGGGTGGCTTACAGTTCAGGTTCTAGAGTTGAACAGAAGAGTTGAGTTAAATCCTCACTTTGCCACTTACATTCCATGTGTCCAAGAGTATGTTCCCATTTAGAAAAAAAAAAAAAAAATACCTGTAGGAATGCTACGTTTTCTAGGATTTGACATTTTCAACAATCAGGAATTACTGTATTGCATAAATGGAAAGACCACTACTAAAAACAGAATGCCATTAATAGAATGTTGTCTTTTGTTTCCAAAGTTTATATACTAGAGTGATGTGAAAATAATAAAAGCAAGATATTTTGTGGTAAACTTTGGAGGCAGTTAGGACTGCAATCCATGAGTTATCTCAGGCTAAACAATGCAGCAGCAAGCATGCTGGCGAGTATTCTTGGGGCAAAGGGGAGATGGGTTAACATCTCTGAGACTTCATTTTCTCATTTTTAAAATGGTGATAATAACAGTACCCTCTTCATAGGGATCGTGCAAGGATTCAGTGAGATGATGTAACTCACATGGTAAACTCTCAAAACATGGTAAAAAATATTATTACTATTATTATTGTCTTAGCCTATGTTACCTAGAAAACAGAACTCTGGGTAAAAGATGCATGCTAACACTTTATTAGAGCAAGGGAGTTGCGATCTCAGGGAAATAAGACTGAAGGAAAAAGGAAAGTGAAGAATGGGAGGAGGGAAAGCAAGTACAAGGTGTGGCTGCATGAGAGGTGTGTGAAGTGAGGATGGGGAAAGCAAATCCAGGCAGCTGCCCTGGCCACCATCCACCAGAATACACAGCCTGGGCACGATGGACCTCTCCAGGAGGACTATCTAGAAGTACCACATCTCAGAATAGCCCATCAGGCTGAGAAGTAGAGAATTTATCATCCAGATCAGTCCCATCTGCTGTCTCTCATTAGCCACTCCATAGGACATTAACTCACCTACCCGGGCAGCCCTGGGGAAGCCATATCCACACAGCATGGGAGGCAGGTCTGTGAGCGGTTGCGTCACAGCTCTCCATGCCTGGCTGGGCAAGCCAGGTCTTGTGCGTGGGCACCAGCAAGTCCTGCAGTATCATGTGCCTCTGCAGCAGGAAGGAAGGCCCATGTGAGAAAGGCAGGAGGCATGCAGCCTGAGCATGAGGCAAGACGCTGAAATTGGGATCCAGAAGTAGCTGCTGGGGGTGCTCCAGAAAGCAGGCAGAGTAACACAGTGGCATGCCCATCCCCCCAGGGTGGAAGTGGTGATGGAGCTCTCTCAGCCTGTGTCCACAAAGATCCAAAGTTCCTCCCTTGGAGGTGGGGGCAGGGCAGGATGCCAGGTAGTCTCCTGGAGCGCCAGCCATCAGCAGCACCAAGAAGGGTCGAGTGGAAGAGTGTGGAAGACTTGAATATACTTCCTGATGCAGGTATATTCTGGCCGGTGAACTTAAGTCATTTGATTTATCTGAGTCTCTGTGTCCTTGTCTATAAAATGAAAATAAGATTTCCCACCTTATTCACAAATACCTTTGTGGATAAATGAGGATGTTTACATAAAGTGCCTGAAACACAGAAGTGTTTCCAGTCCATGTCCTGCCCCAGACCCACTCAGCTCCAGAACTTCTCCTTGCCTTCACCAAGCTCTTGCCCAAAATCTTGAAAGGAGGATAGTCAGGTTTTCAGCCTTGTGGAATCCCAGCACAGCAGCCAGGATCAAAGGGACTAAGCACTTCCTGAAACTTGTCCCCAGGAAGCCCTAAGTGGCCTAGAATGTGTTTTCCAGCTAGTGGAAATAGCTCTGAGCCCTGCCACTCAGACTCCCTAAGCAATTTCCAGGTTGCTACAGGGCCTCATCTTACTCTTCTGGAGAAATCACCCATTAAGGTAAGATACATGTCTCTAAGAACCAAGTACAATGAACTCTGTGCCACTCCGCTCAGAATCATGAACTGCGCTACCCCACCCAGCTGAAACTACCTAAAAGAGTGGAACTCTGGTGCTGCTGAACCATAGAAGCTGTTACTCCCTGAAGCAAAGAAGTAGTTTGTGTGTCACAGAGAATAGGTGCCAGGCCCAGTGCTGATAAACGCACCTGAGAGGGACTTGGCTCTGCTCCTCAGCCCACAGGCTATGTTGGAACCTCGGTACCCCATGGACAAACAGACTAGGTTTCAGTCTGAGCTCGGCCTCTTACTGACTTTGTGGCCTTGGGCAAGTGCTTAAATCCCCTAGGCCTCAATTTCCCCAGCTCTGAAATGAGAATACTATGAGAGCCAATTTCACAGGATTGTTGTATGGATTCAATAGGAAGAAATATGATCAAATGCAATACTTGGCATAAAATGAGCCTTCAATAAATAGTAACGATGATAATGGAGATGGTGAATAATTTATCCTCAGGGGAGAGTAAATTGCAAGAAAAGACACCTGAGTACTGAATTGATCTATAGCGCCCTTTCTGGGCAGTGGCCTAGCTTACACACTGTCCACCAGCACAGGCCCAGCACATTGTTGAATTAGCTGGACTACTTTATATCACTCTAATACTTAGTGATTAACTGATGAAGGAATAGAGTAAGTTTCAATCACCCAAAAGCAAATTTGCTCCAGATCTGCTAAAGGTAAAACTAAATGTATCCATTCCACATGGGATGCATTGCTACTGAACATAGAGAGGATGTCAGCCAATAAACGAAGGTTCTTACTCTCTGTGGTCAGACCCTGGTGTCCCTCCTGTGTTTCTAGCCTAGTATTGGTGCCTTGAAAAGGTTGTTTGCTCATTCAATGCTTTATGAACAAAAATGAGGGAATAAACAGGAGAAAGGAAGCCAGAGTCAAGGTAGTGAAATAAACAGTAGACTGGGCATTTGACAATGTGGGCTTCTGTCCTGTTCCTACTGCCCAGAGTGTTCTGTGCAATCCCTCTTCCCTTCTACAGAAAGCCTGTATCGCCAGTCCACAGTCCCTTACTCCCTCAGAAGATCAGTGCCATGACACACAGGAAAATGACAAAGGGGCCAGGTGTGGTGGCTCATGTCTATAATCCCAACATTGGGAGGCCGAGGTGGGAGGATCCCCAAGAGTTTGAGATCAGCCTGGGCAATACAGTGAAACGTCATTAAACAAAAAAGGAGGAGGAAGAGGAGGAGGGAGAGGAAGGAAGGAAAGAAGGAAGGGAGGGAGGGATGGAGGGAGGGAGGGAGGGGAGGGGAGGGCGAAAGAGAGAGAGAGAGATTATGACTTTAGAGTAGGGCTGACCTGGCCACAATTCTCAACTAGATGCAGCACAGCTAATCCGTAGAGGGAGGAAGGCAAGTGGCCTGGGTTGGGGGTCTTTGGGATTAGGAAGAGTCATGGGTAAAGGCAAACTGAATGAAGATTTCCTAGACACGAGGGACCCAACCAAGAGGACCCCAGGCCTTCCAGGATAGGGAAGAGGAGAAAAGGTGGGGAGGCAGCAAGCACAGTGAAGAAAGGACAGGAGATTTATCGCCTTGGCAGTTCCTGAAATGGGATGTGTAGCTGTGAATAGGATTTGATTGAACAGGAAAACAGTCAATAGAGCAGTGAAGTGGAGAGAGAAAAGAATGGATTTTTGTAAATGTCATCTTTTACTTTTTGACTGCTCTCTGGAGCATGTCACCCCCAAGAGATCTTCTTTGTTAATTTAAAAAAAAAAAAAAGTCATGTGAGGATGAATGAGACTCGTGTCTTAGAATACTCAAAGCTGTTCTGAGTGCCAGCCATGCTGATGATGAAGTCAAACAACCTCACTCAGGCGAATGTTTGCTCCAGAGCAGCCCATCCCCAGGCCACCCTGCCCAGCTCACGATCTTCCCTTTGACCCACCCACAGGTGAGTGGCCTGTTCTCTGTGGAATTTTGAGCTTGTAGGGTAAGGCAGGAGTCCTCTCATCTGTTTCTATAGACTCGGCAGACCCAGTCTTACAGAAGGGAAATTTGGGTTGGAGCACACTGCAGGTATCCCCCCAGCCCCACTCTTGACCTCCCCCCAACCCCATTCCTGCCATGTCCAAGGGCAGTTGGAGTCTCTAAAGACTATTCAGGAGTCCACTTCAAAAGTGAGCTGTTAGGAACCTACAGGGAGCTTTTTCATATGAGCTCTGCTCACCCTAGGGGTGCAGTCCCAGGCCAGCTCACAAAAACCAGTCTCACCATGTTGTAGCACTGTCCCAAGGGGAAGAGTCATTCTAAGACAGTCATTCTAAGACAAAGGGAAAGAAAAGAAGAAAGACTTCTCTACCAACTGCAGCCCTCAACCCTCAACCAAGCCCTGCCCTATCTCCCGGTGTATTCCAGTTCTAAAATCACATACCGCCCCCCTCCAGCCACTCCCAAATTCTCATTTTCTCCATCTGGCAGACCTCAATGAAGAGGCTAGAAGAAAATGGATGGATTAAATTGGTTTAGCCCAAGGTGTGAATAAATACATAGTATGAGCAGCTTTAACAGATCAGTGGTTCTCAAACCACATCAGATTCACCTGGGGAGGTGGCTGAACGTAGGACTTCCCAGGCTCTTCCTCTTAGAGAGTCTAATTGCAGTAGTTCTGGGTAGGACCCAGAAATCAGCATTAACAAGCCCCTGGAGGATCCTGGTACAGCTGGTCTAGGACCACAGTGTGAGAAATGCTAATCTGATCCAACCTCATCATTGCGCCAATAGGGAGATGGAAGTCACTCTCAGCTCTGTGTACTTCAAAAACAAGGAGCTTGTTAAGTGAGTATCTTATTAGTAGGATTTCAGGCTCTATGCAGGCATTTTTTTTTTTAAGCACAAGCTACTGAAGAGGTAGCCAGATCCAGTGGGAGCAAGCCCCAGAGTCCGATCCTGTGAGTAGTTCCCAATTTTTCAGCCTCCTTTCACTTCAGAACCAAGAATTTTCTCAAAGGTCTGGGTTGTTTTTCATAGCCACTTCTGTGTCCAGTGCTAGCCTGAGGGGAGGAGCATGGGTCACTGGTTCGTAAGCTGGGGCCTGTCTGGGCATGACAGATAGTACACCTGCTGGCAACTCATTATCTCCAAGCCACTTCTATTAGAAACTGCAAATGACCACAGGCGAGGAAGAAAAAGTGTTCAGACAAGGTTTATGCTCTCAGAGTACAAAATCGAAGTATCCCAAGACATGGGTAAGGAAGTGGAGAGAAAAATCGCCTGAGAACACACTTCCTTTGATAAAGTCTTTAAGAAAAGTTCTCAGTTCAGACTGTTAGGAATTTTGTGATTGGGGACATATTTTTAACCTTATCATAGAAGTCAGTAGACAAATAGGATTTGCCTTTTGGAGGTTTGTTTTATAGCCAACTTTGCTGAAATGCA
>NW_012109585.1:1981564-2026282 GCF_000951045.1 Mandrillus leucophaeus
AAATATGCACCTGCTTTCTCATTTAATCTACAGTGGAATAACACAAATACTGCTACAGGAAACTGAGGCTCAGAGAGGTACCAGACTTGCCGAAGATCATAGAGCCAATAAGAGAATCTGAATCCAAATTCGCATGACTCCAAGCCCATCCTCCACCTTTGGCCTAAAATTTCTATCACTCACACTAGGGCCTACACTTTGAGATGGATGCTAAGACTCTAAAAGTTGAGTTGCTCTCCTATGGTAGTAAATTCTGAAGAAGAGCGTTCTAACTCAGATTTTGATTACCATTGAGAACCTGCTGATTCTACATATCTCAGCTCTAATATGCAGACTGTGATTCTCCCCTGGATAAAACAGGTTTCTATTCCAAAGTGAGCTCCCTCATTTGACAAACATGTATGGAGCAACTACTCTATGCCAAGTGGTATTTGTCCCTGAGGCCATAGAGATTAATAAGACAATTCTGTCCCTAGGAAACTCATGGATGAGTGGGAATTCTGCAGGGGACAGAAAGCAACAGCTGTGATCCCATCTGATCATCATCAAAGGGTACTTGAGTAGCACAGGGAGGAGGAAGTACTGAGCCCTGCCTGGCAGTCAGAGAAGGCTTCCTGGAAGGTGTGGCTCTAAACAGAGACTTTGGGAGGATGACTGGAAGGGCACTCTGGCCTGTGCAAGGCATTTTTGGAGAGCTTCATGTAGGAAGGCATTTGGGTAGACAGCAGAAGATTAAATCAGAGCATCAGGTAGGAGCTAGATTGTGAAGCACTTCGTAAGTCCTGATAGAGTGTTAGAGTCTCCGCTAAGTCCTTTGTAAAAGGAGGAAGATGTAATTGGGTCTGCTTTCGGGAAAAGTGCTGTGGCAACTGCATGAAGGGTAGGTTGGAAGGGGTGAGAATGGAGGCCTAAGCTGGGTGCTGGGATTCTACTGTGAGCAAAAGCAGATGTGGCCCCTCCCCTCATGAAACTTGCAGACTGGTTGAGAAGATAGATGTTAATCAAATAATCACAGGAATGAGGGCATGTTTACACATCAAGAAAATGTTCTGAAAGACAGGAACATGAAAGAAAGGCAGCCACAAAAGGAGCTGAACTAGATCCCCTGGGAGACTCTGGCAGGAGCCCCGTGAGAGAGGGTGCACTGCTGCATGCAGGGAGTAGTGGGATGGAGAAGCGGGGCAAGGGGTAGAGTGACAGGCTCTGGCTTCAAAGGGGATCCTGCTGAGGCTTCCCAGGCTGAAGTATGTTGTAAAACTCATCAGAACCAACGACATATTGAGAGAAATCGAGGGAGGGGTCACCCTGAGGCACCCTAGGAGCTTGGTCTACTGCCAGTTTCCCTGTGCAGAGTGTGCTGAACGTGTTTGCAGATGGGGAACAAGGAATGGCATCAGCCTAATGGGCTTTGTGAAGGACCCGTTTTTCCCAGGATCCTGGGTCAGTGTTGAAATATGGGCATCTCTGATCCAGAAGCTCCACAGGCTGTTTCACCATCAGACTTTATTACATTGTGAAAGTTACAATCTCCACCTTTCATGTTATAAATTCAAGTCAGGACCGGCTGGGCACGGTGGCCCACGCCTGTAACCCCAACACTTTGGGAGGCCGAGGTGGGTGGATGGCTTGAGCCCAGGAATTCGAGACCAGCCTGGACAACAGATTGAGACCCCATCTCAAAATTTAATTAATTAATTAATGCAAGTTAGGCATAGGGTGTTTGGGGGGATGAGAGAGCTTACTGAACCCACTTTCAGATGGAGAAACCATCACAGAAAAGTTCTAAGGCTTGATGGAGAAGGCAGCCGAGGTCAGTGTGGGGCCCAGTTCAGGCTCAGAGAGGCTGGGGACCTGGAAATGACCTTTATGTGTCAAAAAAGATCATTTGAGTCTAATATAAGGTCTTTTTCTTTGTATAACTCTCCAACAAGTGATTAAAATGTAGATCTTTTCCTGGACTACTTTAGAAGAATTGTTACAACAGACATTCTATCATAAAATGTTTATGGATACATTTCTTCTCATGTTTATTTGTGACATGGATTCTAAAAGCCTGGGACCTGTGAGCCCCTGGAACAGTCTGAGGGCCACCAAGTTTTAAGGAAAAAGACCTGATGACACACAGAAAATGTGCTCCTGGGGATGCTGGCTTCATGGCACCCTCTCAGGCACTGCCCGGGGCCCTCCATCTGCTTCTCAGGCTGATGGTTACTGTCTGACAGGGGAGAGGGTCCTACCTTTTTATGCACTAAAATTCAGTTCTAGGATGATAATATGGTTTAAACTGCCATTCCTCAAAGTGACAGCGGCAGGAAACTGCAGTGTCCAGGGTTAGCTCGAGATGTTACCAGCAGGGGCAGGTCTGAGGCAAGGTGGGTAAGGCCAAGTGCCAGATCACCTTCTGCCTCGGTTTCCCAGAATTCCGTTGTCCATTGACAAAAATGTTTACTGACCCGCCCCCACTTCCCCCAACTACAAGCTGGACACTATTCTGAGTACTGAGGACAGAGTGGCGAAGGTCAGCAGGGCCTCTCAGCATGGAGCTCACATTTCAGAGAAGAAAGAGGCAAAAAGATAAACAAATAGGCAAGTAAGATAGTAATAGATTAAGTGCTGGGAGCCAGAGAAGTAAGACACTGTACAGAAGAGTCATGAGGGAGGGCCTCCTTCAGACAGGTCATCAAAGAAGGTCTCGTGGAGCGCATGCTGACTGAGCCTGAAGCCTCAATGAGAAAATGAGGAGGAGCAGCCAGGCACAGAGAGAGGGGAAGACATTCCAAGAAAGAGCTCAGCCAGTGCACCCAGGCAGAGTGCAGTGACTGAAGGGAGAGCCAGCCTCGGGCTCCAGGAGGCGGGAGGAACCTGACTACACAGGGCCTCGAGGGCCTGCGCTGGGTGATGATGGGCTTTGTCAGGGAAAGCCACGAACGGAGAGGGGCAAGATCTGATTTCTGTTTTTCAAGGACTTTTCTGAGAATTAATCGCCGGACTCCATAGTATTTCAGCCAGATATTGGAGCCTATTGCAGTTGATGCAGATTGTGTAAAAAACAAATACTAGGAATAAAATTAGTAACATTAATTGAGCAATTAGTATGTGCCAGGCAGTAATTTATGCATTTCACAAGCATTCCATTAACTCATTCAATTCCTCACAACAATTCTATGAAGTGGAGATTACTGTTTTCCCATTTTACAGCCAGGAACGAAGCAGTGCAGAAAGACTAGGCTATTTGGCCAAAAGCATAGACTCAAACCAGGTTTGCCTGGAGTCAGAACTTGCACCTCGATTGTTTCATCATCACCTGGACTCAACACTAGGATCAGGGAACAGGAAGTCAAAATGTGCATTAGGGATTCATTCGTTCGTTCATTCAGCAGACTTTGAATTTGTTGGGTGCCTCCTGTGTGCCAGGCTCTGATGAGGTTTGCAGTTTCGAAGATGAAAAAAACACAGCTTCTTCCCTCAAAGAGTTCCCAGGCTGCACGGGGTACAGTGAAACCCCTCAGTATAAATAAATCTAGGCCCCACAGGCTTTACATATCCCAGTGCTTTGGCATCAGTTCTGTGGCCCCAGACTCTTCTACTTCTAGACTGTCTAAATCAAACTCCTTGTTTAGGACCTAAGGTAGAACTCAGAGGTTATTTGGAGGACAGAACTTTGCAGGGCCAAGGAAGGGATGAGTTCAGATTTTCTCAGGCATTTAACCATCCTTAAACCTGGTCCAACTGCTTTAGTCTCTGGGTCTGGGTATTAGAGAAACACAGCCTCTGAGAAGATCTTTATCCATTCCAAACACCTTCCTCCATCAGCCCAGCTTGGATGACAGGTGAGCATTATTTTCCTTCAGCAGAACTCTAGCAGAGTGCCAGCTATTGTCTGCTGAGCTTGGGAAACAGCCTTTTTCAATTAAAGGCTGATCCTCCTGCTTAATTTTAGCCTGCTATGTGCTGATTTGAGTAGGTAACTGAACTGAAGTATTCAGTGGTAGGGGCTAGGAGTCCTGGCACTGAGGAGAGAGATATGGCAGTCTGAAGAAGCAGCAATTTTCCTGTCACCCCAAACCCTCTCCTTGTTGATCAGTTTGTTCTCTGAGGCCTGTATACAACTGCCTCTTCAGGCAACCTGTTATTAAAGTCCTGCTATCCAGGCGAGACAGACCTGGTGGAGAACTGCTTACCTCATCCCTGCTTTCTGCATGACAAATCAGCCCCAGCCTTCCCACACACCCACATTCTCCCCCAGAGAAGGGTGAATCGTGGCCTATTCAACATCAGTCACAGGCACTTTTCCTCCTTTACTTCATTAGGAGTGCTTCTTATGCTGGGGTGGCCTATTGACTAACTTCAGTCCCTTCCACTGGAGGCCCAGAGTCAAATATAAAAAGACAGCATGGCTGGAATAATCAGAAAGAGTATTTGCATGAAATCAAGGGTCTGTGATGATCTTTGAAGATTAGAAGAAAAATGAGGCTTGTTCAGAAAACAAGCAGCTGAATTATTGACTCCATTCAGCCCTGTTTGGAAGCACCTGAGGGGCTGAGGGGCTGTATGTATGCTGGGAAGGGCAGAGGCAAACTGAGCCTCCCTGCTTACAGTCTCATAGCATTCTTTTATCTTACTGGGCTTGCTTTTAGACTGGGACCTCCAAAAGGACAGAAACACATTTGATCTGGGCACCTGTGAATCCTCATCACCTGGTATGGTGCCTGGCACATAGTCAATTCAATAAATACATGAATCAAAATAATAACTGCTATTTATTGGACTTCATATTTCGCATAGGTTGCCCATTTAATCTTCATATCAACTGAACAATAGAAGCATCATGATGCCAATTTCCTAGTTGGGTAAACAGACTCAAACAGGCTTTGTCCCATGCCCAAACTCATACAGCCACTATAAGGCATTGCTGAGATTTGAACCCAGGCATGCACCCTGGATCTTCTCACTCCTCCAGCTCTGTGTCATCTCCTGTGATTGACACAGTTGAAGGAATCTGTGGCAAACTCTAGCTAGCTAGGGTGGATGGAAAGAGGATGTAGAGCCAGTAGTTGCCATTGCTATCAGTAAAGAACCTCAAATCTAGTCTTAAGACCAGCTAGTTCACAGTGGGGCTTTCTGTGAGACAAGTAGCTTTATGGCAAATAGAAACCAGCCTAATTCCAAGATATTTTCTTCCTGAAAGCCAGCCCCATTTCTCCCAAATGACTGGCTTTCTACCCCATCCCCTGGGTTCCAGAGCTCATGAAAATTGTGGATGATGATTAATATATAACTCAGAGAGCCTCATAACCTCATAGGGCATTAGGGCCAGCTCCAATACCTGAGCCCTTAGGATAAGTGATTTACTATTGACTCATTCCAATGCCAGCCTTCTCTCTGAGAATATATTACTATGTGTGCCCAAGGTCAAAGCAACACAAGTCTTTTCCCACTCAGTGTGGTGAGGTCAAGTTTCATTCATTTCCTACCACATGTTAAGTTGGAAGATGACACTAGCATGGCATCTTAAGTTCATTGTAGAGCTCTAATCACCATAAAAAGCATCAAGTTTTCACTGAAGATTTTTTCCTTTTTTTCCTACCAGGATGTCTGTCATTTTCATATTGATTTATCAGCTCTTTGTGTAAGGATATCATCCATTGTTTGTCTTACGTTTGCAAATACCAATTCTTTTCTCAGTCTTTTGCCTTATGTTTTTACTTATTATGTTTTTCATGTGTACAAGTAAAGTTTTGTGTGGTCAAATCTCTCAAACTTTGTAGTTTCTGAAACTTCCCCCAGCCCAAAATTATGTAATAAATTCTCACCAATACTTTATTCTAGTGTTTTTACGATGTAATTTTTTTTTTACATTTAACTCTTCCATTCCATTCAGAAGTCATTTAGTTATATGGTTTGAACTATGGATAAAATATTGTATTGCTTACAGTTTAGCCCAGATAATTGGACATAACTCAGCCCATAAGGTGCCCTCTAACAACAACAACAATAAAAAAAAAAAAACAGCAACATAATTAATCCATTCAGTTAGTCCACTTATCTTCATGACAAGAACATGAATGTACAAATGAAAGACCCAAGAGCCTCAAATGGTGAATCTAGCCATACTGGGTGAGTCAAGCCAATAGGCCCACCTTTCTTTAAAGGAAGATTTTATTACCTCATTAATTTTGCTCCATGAAAAGAGAAAGCAAGGGCCATAGATGTTCTCCCTTAATGGCTTAGAAGAGATCATTAGAAATGCATAGTTTAGGGTCAGGCACGGTGGCTCACGCCTGCAATCCCAGCACCTTGGGAGGCTGAGGCGGGCAGATCACGAGGTCAGGAGTTCAAGAACAGCCTGGTCAACATGGTGAAACCCCGTATCTACTAAAAATACAAAAATTAGCTGGGCATGGTGGCGTGCACCTGTAATCCCAGCTACTCTGAAGGTTGAGGCAGGAGAATCGCTTAAACCCAGGAGGTGGAGCTCGCAGTGAGCTGAGATTGCACCACTGCACTCCAGTCTGGGTGACAAGAGTGAAACTCTGTCTCAGAAAAAAGAAAAGAAAAGAAATGCATAGTTTGTCTAAGACCCCGTCCTGCCCAGACAGATGCAGCTGGTTGTCGCTCTGGAGGCATGGCTCCCACTCTGGCAGTCCCAGTGAGTTTGGGCGTCTTGTAGAGCCTCCTGGAGAAATGGCCAAATCCAAGTCCAGGAGTTACTCCTTCAACTACAGAATAGAAATAAAACAGATGTGCGGTACTGAAGATTGTCTGGAAGACAGACAACAAATTGAACAGATCAGCATTCCAGGCCAGGTTAATTGTCCTGAGCTATGGGGGTCAGGTAAAGGAGGGACAAAGGCAAAGCCTCGAGATTTGTAAATATTACCTTGCTGGAACACATACTGCTTAATGAGCCAGGCCTATTTATTCAGATTATTGACACAGAATACCTAAGACAAGGCACCAAGGATAAATCAGGGCTCAGTGGCAAAATTTATGGCAAGATGCAAATGAGAAAAAAATGGAAGCTGAATGTAGGCCCACTTTCCCTAGGAGAAATTCAGAGGGTTTTCCCTGGATGTGTTCTGTAATTGCTCACTTCATTTGTGTCAGCCAAAGGTTTCTGGGTTGTTCCAAGGTAAGAAAGGGAAGATGAATTTGGGTAAAACCTCTCTCTATGGCAAGTATGATCCATTCCTTGGTTGGTCCATGGCAAGTGTATAATCCAAGATCAGCCCTTATCTGCCCAGCCTCCCCCTCAGACACTGTGTTCTCCAGTTTTCACCTGATCCTGCCAGGAAGGGAGCAACTCTAAGAGAGATCACAACCTACTGTCACCTTCCAGTTTGGAATTTAGGGTTCATCTGGTGGTTTTGGAATCTGTCTGCCACTGTTCCCTTCCACAAGTGTGATAACTGAAAGATTGCTTCATAATGGGACACAGTACTGCAGTGAATCACAACACGGGGTGGATGACATCTTTTTCACACAAAATGCTGCATCTCACATGAGGAAAACTGTTCTCCCCCTTTCCAGAATAGCACCAGGAGCTGGAGCTCTGCAATAAGGGCTTAATACCCTGTTGTTGCTTCTAAACCCCCAACTAAATTATTTCTCACTAATGCTAAAATGAATTCAATGTTTCAAACTCACAGTTTTAAAAGAAACCAAAAACAAACACTGACAATACAATCCCACTTCAAATATCAGTTTTTCAGACTCTGAAGGGTGTGCATAGGGAATGAGCCAAACAACTGGGTAGACACACACACATGCACACATGCACACACACACACCCCCCACACACAATCACACTCAGGAGAGCTGTAAATTCATGCGAGTCAAGAGTTGGATTTTTAGCCCAAGTGACGAGTACCAGTATTTTTGTACATCTTGTCAAATAAATACCAATCCTTGAGAAATGCTGATATTTTTAAAGATCTAGCTAATCCTGGCCATTTGTGGGTGAGTGTTGAAAACCTGAAATGTTAAAGAGGGAAAAAAAAAAGTGCTTTCTCATAGTGGTACCAAAAATCTGGATGAAAACTAAAAGAACTACGCTTAACCATTCAGAAGTTACCAGATACACTTGCATGGTCTAAACCTCCCAACCAAAATCCAGCTTTCTTATTCGATCCCAGGTCATCAACCTGATACAGGGTCATGGCCATGGAGTATGGACTATGAAATGCACTTGGGTCTTATTCATAATACTGCTGTATGTCAGTTACTTCGTAGTCTCAAAAAGGGCCAAAGAGCAGTGTCCTTAAAGCCGAGTCTAACCTGAACTGCCCTCAAGACACGTGCAGCATCTAACCTAAGTGAGCTGTAAGGTGAGGTTTGGGCAGTCACCTGGTGATTTTGAACCATGTGGGCACACCAGAATCTCCACTCTCATTCTTGATAATTCAGCCCCAGTTTAGAAAACTTGATACATGTGGGTAGCCTCAGCTCTGTGTCATGGAGGTCATATGAGAGCCCACCCAGAGCTGGTCATGAGGCTTAAGTGAGCTGCCCTGTGTTGAGTGCCTAGAAGTGTCAAACTCCAGGGATGCCATCCTGCTGTGTGGACACTGCCCACTTTCCAGGTATCTGCCATCACTCCCCTTCACGTGGGCTGTGGAGTCTGAGAAGAAATGGTTAGGGCTTAATGGAAGGAAGAGTGTACTTTCTGGAGCTCATAATGCACAAGAACAAACATTTACCCAGGTGTTTAATTTTAAATGTTTAAGTTAATTACAGTAAGAGAAAAGCGATACCACAACCAGGAGTCCTGATAAATGGATTGAATAAAAAATAGCCTGCCATTTTTAATATTCTTTCAAAGTCTTCTTAGAAATATGAATGTCACATTATCTCAGAATGCAGGCACCACCAACCAGCCCAGCCCCACTCCAGGATAACTGGGCACTCCAAGGTAAAGCCTGACCAATGGCAACTTTCATTTTAAAAGTTCAAGCTGGCCAGATGCAGTGGCTTACATCTGTCATCCCAGCACTTTGGGAGGCTAAGGTGGGATGATACCTTGAGCCCAGGAGTTTAAGACCAGCCTGGGCAACATAGTGGGATCCCATCTCTACAAAAAATAAAACAAGTAGCCAGGTGTGGTGGTGCACAGCTGTAGTCTCGGCTACACAGGAGGCTGAGGCAGGAGGATGCTTGAGTCCAGGAGGTCAGGGCTGGATTGAGCCATGATTGAGTCACTGCACTCCAGCCTGGGCGACAGAGTGAGACCCTGTCTCAAAATAAATGAATAAATAAAATTTAAGCTGATGCAAACTACATGAAAGGACTGTCTGTTTCTTTGCAGGGTTGAAGAAAGTTTTAAAACTTTATTTTGGTCCATATTCGGCTTATCTGAAGTAATCTCAGTGGTGCTGAAATACGACCACAAATTCATCGAGAACATCGGCTACGTTCTCTACGGCGTTTATAACGTCACCATGGTGGTAGTGTTGCTCAACATGCTAATAGCCATGATCAACAACTCCTATCAGGAAATTGAGGTAAGGCCGGGTCACCGAAAATGCTCGCTGTCCCTCATCTATTTACATTGCTGTTTTCAGCAATGAGGGGAATGATGTTAGAAGGCCATGGTTGTTAAATGTGTAGCCAGAACAACAAATAACAGGCATTCTTCCTGGATTGCTTCTAGAAATACTTCTGGTCAGTCTGCCCCATGGCCTTGCTGCTACCACCATGAGGCCCAGCGAGAGTAGAAAGAACTGGAGTCATGAGTCTTCTCTCTTTTAAACTTGTCTTCTCAGGACATCGTGCAGATGACAATGGCAATCAATCAGAATGACTGTCTTTCAGCCCCCCGGCCCCTTTTGCCTCTCACATGTTATTTATTAAGTACCTACTGTAAGCCAAATCTGCACTAGGCACTGGTGATACCAAGATGACTAAGACACAGTTCCTGCCTAGAGAAACTCATAGTCCAGCGAGGAGATCATACAGGGTGATCAACAAATTCCAATGCCCTGGGGCCAGTGCAGTCAGGTTGTAGGGGGTGGTGTGGGGACAGAGACAGAGATTGACTATGGGGGAAGCTTCCAGAGGTGATGCTGGAAGGCCATTTAAAATGAGAACAATTTTGCCTGACAGATAACGGGGTTGAGAGAATGTATCAGGAGGCAATTTATGAAAATCTAAAAGGCATGAGCCATAAGCTATTGATTGCAGCTTTGTTTAGAATAGCAAGAAATTAAAAACAAACTAAATGAGCATTAATAGGAATCTAATTAAATAGACTATGATGCATCTGAAAAATGGGATGCTGTGCAATTCTATTTTAAGAAGGATAAATATGTTCTCTAGATGCTGATGGGGAAAGACTTTCAAGTTACAGTGGTAGGAGATAAAAATCAAGTTCCAGAACAATGTATATAGTGGGCTTTCTCTTGTGTAAGAGAGAAAGAAAAGGGAATGTGATTCATTTGTGATTGTATAAGCATATGGAAAGAACAAACCTCTGAAAGGTGCACAAGAAGGACACCACGGCGTGCCTGTTGAGAGGTGGGAGTGGGAGGCATGGTGGGTGGAATTCCTTCTCTTTATACTTTTTGTCCTTTATAAATCATGTTGTTGTTTTACCTACTGTAAGATTAAATAAATGAGCTAAAGTTAAAACAAAATAAAAAGCACTGACCTATTGACACAACAATTCCAATTCTGGGAATAGATCCAATATGATTTTACATAGATGTTTATTAAAGGAAAAACCTGGAAATAGTCCATTGATAGGAGAATGTTTAAATAAACTGTGATGTAGTCACACTTTAGAATAAGGTGTAGTATACTGTACATCCACCATGAGAAAGACCGTTTTGTACTGACATGGGAAAATCCCTAATACATTATTAAGTGAAAAAATGCAAGTTGTAGAAAAATACATATAAAGGAATCTAATCTGCATAACACTACAAATGTAAACATATAGAAAGGAACTCCAAGGAGGCGACAGTGCTCTTGACCAGGCCTCCTCTGGGGGAGGGAATGAAAGGAGAGAGAAGATCTGAAATGGGACTTTCACATTTCCTGGGGCACCTCTGTCCTTAAAGTATAAGAAACAATGTTTATGTACTTCTTATACAGAAAAAAGTAAAGATCCCTGTGTATTAACTTGCTAGGGCTTTCCTAAAACATACCACAGACTGTGTGGCTTAAACATTAGGAGTTTCTTCCCTCACAGTTCTAGAGGTCACAAGTCCAAGATCAACATCAGCAGGGTTGGCTCCTTCTGAGCCTCTCTGCTCAGCTTGCAGATGTCCACCTTCTTGCCGTGTCCTCACACACCCTTGCCACCAGTCCAAAAAGATCGGGGCCCCACCCTCGTCACCTCATTTAACCTCAGTCACCCTTTAAAGGCTCCATCTCCAAATATAGTCACCTTCTAACTTAGTGGGGGTTAGGGCTTCTACATAGGAATTTTAGGGGGCACAATTTAGTCTATGTTACCCTCCCCAAAAAAGAGTACTCTATACTGTAGGGAGCACATGAACCAAGGCAGGGAGGGGTGAAGCAGTGTGGTATGCTCAGCGCTGCAAGAGCGTAGATTGAGCGAGGAAAAAAGGCAAGAGGTGAGAGGAAGAAGTGAGCCTGGCCATGAAGCCTCAGCTGTTGCCCTCGAGAAAAATACAGCACATCGTGGATGGACAAACCACACATATATTTTTAAACCATTTTACATACTTAGTCACCAGTGTGGATAATGAGCTCTTGTCCACTAGTCCTTCCTGCCCTTCTGGGCCTCAGTTTCCCCCTGTGTAAGAGAAAACCAGATGGTGCCTGGAAAAACTGCAGGTCTCTGCGCCACTCTCCCCGGCAGTCTGCCATATCCTAACAGGCATGTAATGCTTTGGCTGAAATGACAGTAGCATGGGAAACCTCGCGGTTGGCTGTGAGGGATGCCCACTAGCTGAGGGCAGGAGTAGGCAAGCCCACGGCATGTGATGTCAAGTTATCCCACCACGGAAAGGGGCCCCGACATGCAGAGAGTGTATTACAGCCCCACACCTCCCCTCTGGGCTCTGGACTTCTGGGGCAGGTGAGGGCACATGTTCTCACCTCTCTTACTGGACCATGGAAGGTACCACTGGAAAATGCCAGGCGTTCATGATCACATGTAGTTTTCATGATGCAAATATTTGTAAACCCTTCCATGAGAACACTAATTTATTGGCTCAGTAGATCTTAAGCCCCTGCTGTCCAAATCCACAACTCACCTGCGCCTGCCCCTCCATTCAACTCCCCCCACCCCAGCCCCCTGCCTCTGCAGGCAGCACAGCCTTCTCCAGCAGAGAGCTCTGCCCTGCTCCATTCTGCTCAACCCGCCTCCCCAGCCGCTGCCACTGCATGGCACCCTGCCTGCCTGTGTCTTCACCCCTCTCTTGCTACCTAATCCTTCCTGTCAGCATTTAAATAAGTCTCTTGATCTTTAAAAAAAAAAAAGAACTATAAAAAATCCTCCCTCTATCTTACTTTCCAGCTCCCAACCTCTTTCTCCCTTATTCCTTACTGCCAGCATCCTCAAGTTATTTACACTTCTCACTGCCTCTTCCACGAGTTAATTCTTACAAATTCTCTACCCCCCACCCCACCCACCCTTGACCTGGTTGAGAATTGCTCACTCCTCGGATCTGAACCCAAACACCAGCCAGTTTTCCCTGACCCCCAGACTGGGTCAGTGGCCTCAGTACCTAGACCTTCCTCCAGCTCTGGGTACAACAATAGGTAAAAGACTAACTTACTAGCTGTTGAACAGCTGATTATAACCCTGTACTCTTGTGGGCCTCTCCTGGGCCCTTGCAGGGCTCACATCATTGGCCAGACTGTGTGTTCCACCACCGCATGGATTGTCATGCCCAGGGCCTCCCTAGCACATACCAGGTGCATAGCAGGTGCTTCATCAATGCTAAGGGACTGAAGGTTGACTGCTAGGCCTATGCTAGGCTATGGAGATGAAAATCACATTTGTTGAGGGCTTACTAAGTGTCTGGCACTGTTCAATGTCATCTACGCATTAACTCCTTTAATCCTCTCAGCCTATTCAATAGGTATTGCTATGCTTATGTTACAGATGAGGAAACTAAGGCCCAGAGTGATCAGTCACCTGCCATGGTTGCATAGATAGTAAGGAGCAGAGCCAGGATTTAAACCCACACAGGCTACAGAACCCATGCACTTTGCACCATACCACACTTCCTCTCAGGATGGGTGTCCCTGTTACAACTGTCCTGTACAGCGAGACCAGGAGTGAGCCCTGCCCTCACAAAGCTTCCAACCTAAAAGATCCTTGTAGGATGTCCCCAAGTGAACCAGGCCCAGTGTCGATCCTCAACAAAAGCAAAGTGGTCAAACCTGCTGGTTATAACCCTGTACTCTTGTGGTATATCCCAGCAGCCTCTCCTGGGCCCTTGCTGGGTTCACAGCCCCTCAGAGTGTAGTCGCTGTCTGTGGAAAGAGGAACCCACTGCCCAGGGAGCACACACGCACTACTGACCTCAGGGCTATGTGAGGGAAGCAGTTTTATCTCCATAAGCTCAAGACACCCAGCTAAAGTTACATAGCTAATAAGGGATTTTGAGCCCAGGTCCATCTGTTTACAAACCCCACACCTCTTTTCTGGTCTCAAACTGCCCTCCTAGGACAGAGGTTCGAGGAACCTGTCTAGACAAAATACACCTGCTCCTCTCAGGGGCCCACTCAGCATTCTGGCATTGACACAAGGTCTGAAGGAACAGAACCTGGGTTTAAGTCTAACCCCACTGCCCCAGAAGAGAACACAGCTGGATCCCCTCCTACAAACTACACTCAGGCTTTGCTCCCCTTGAATTACATATGTAAGATCTATAAACATCCTCCCTGCTAGCACTCTGACCAATAAGAAATATACTGTGCTGTCCAATGTGGTAGCCACTAACCACATATGCCTATCAAGCACTTAAAATGTGGCTGGTCCAGCCGGGCGCGGTGGCTCACGCCTGTAATCCCAGCACTTTGGGAGGCCGAGGCAGCCAGATCACGAGATCAGGAGATCGAGACCATCCTGGCTAACACGGTGAAACCCCATCCGTAATAAAAACACAAAAAATTAGCCAGGTGTGGTGGCAGGTGCCTTTAGTCCCAGTTATTTAGGAGACTGAGGCAGGAAATGGTGTGAATCCAGGAGGCGGAGCTGGCAGTGAGCTGAGGTCGCGCCGCTGCACTCTAGCCTGAGCGACAGAATGAGACTCCATCTCAAAAAAAAAAAAATGTGGCTGGTCCAAATAGATGTGCTGTAAGGATAAAATTCACACTGGAGTTTGAAGACTTAGTATGAAAACAGTAAGGTAAGCTATCTTAATATTGTTTTATAATGCTTACATGTTGAAATGATATTTTTGATCTACTGCATTAAATATAATATATTACTAAAACTAATTTCACCTGTTCGATTTTACTTTTTAGAATGGGGCTAGTAGAAAATTGAAACTTACCTATGTGGCTCATCTTTTTGGCTCACAATATATTTCTAGTGAGCAGCACTTCTTTAGAGGTTAATAAATACAGTAACGCCGTGGTGGCTGGTGAATCAGCTAGCAGAGCTATAAAAATTAATGAATAACCAGATTAAGTGGCAGTGAGAAAAGTTCTTTGGCTAGCTGCATGTGGAGAATGTCGGTAAAAATACCCAGTGTAGATCAGGGATGGTTAGTATGAACTGGTCGAGGCTTCTCAGTCATGAGTCCGAAGGACAGAGGCGGAAAGAGTAACCAATGTGCATGGCTTTAGTGAGAGTAAACTCCCCTTCTCTGTGCCATCTGTAGACGCACCAGAGTCCTGCTTAGAAGTCTGCTCTCCGAATGTGTAGGCTGTGTCTCCGCTCCTCAGGATGGGCTCCGTTGTTAAATCGCGGCCTTCGAGGGTGTGTTGTTGTTTCCCTTGTTCCACAGGAGGATGCAGATGTGGAATGGAAATTCGCCCGAGCAAAACTCTGGCTGTCTTACTTTGATGAAGGAAGAACTCTACCTGCTCCTTTTAATCTAGTGCCAAGTCCTAAATCATTTTATTATCTCATAATGAGAATCAAGATGTGCCTCATAAAACTCTGCAAATCTAAGGCCAAAAGCTGTGAAAATGACCTTGAAATGGGCATGCTGAATTCCAAATTCAAGGTAGGTAGCCTATGGTTTATGGGGCTGGAGAAGGCAGCAGGAGGGGGCGGGCAAGTGGAGTGTGTTTGAGTCATATGGCTGCCCTCCCCCACCCCATGCAAGGGGGGCCAGGGGCTGGGAGGGCCAGTACTCTGTAGAGTCTGCCTGGACACATCTGAAAGCTCCAATGCCAGCAGAGGCTACTGTGATACCCCCCTTTCTCCTTGCAACCCCTTGGAGAGGTGCCCTGCTGGGGACTTAGCAAGCTGCCTGGCTAGGCTGTGACCCCAGTGAAGGGAACCCCTTAGTGGACTTGGAAATGGAACAGCTTTTCTCAGAAAGTGTCTGGAAAACGATCTCCGAGAAAAAGGTTTCCTTCCCACTGTCTGGCTCTCCTGGGGATTCTCAGTGTTTATTAGTATGTTAAAACCCCTGGAGAAGAGACATCCATCTAACCTTAACTCAGTGCTTTCCAACCAAGTTGGCTAAACAATATTCTGTAACCCTTATTAACATCCTACAGAGCTAAAGGTCCTAGAAACAATGTTCTAGGAAGCCAAGCAGCACCGGGTCAATCAGCTTTCAGAAGCTGCCTCACTGAGACAGCCCCGTATGTGGATACTGTTCAAGTCCTACAAGATATGTAGGGATGCATGTATGTTTTTGTGTGTGACATGTGTGGGTTTGTTTGTTTTATCCAGAAGACTCGCTACCAGGCTGGCATGAGGAATTCTGAAAACCTGACAGCAAATAACACTTTTAGCAAGCCCACCAGATACCAGGTAACCACCCCTTTCCCAAGCATCCAAGCATGGGCAGAAGTAGACTCCACTAAGACACAGATTCAGTCCCATGGCTGTGTCATCCCCGAGAACACAGCTTCATTCCTTCCTTTATTGCACAAATATTTATTGGGTGCTTACTATATGTCAGGCACTGTGCTACTTCCTGGGGATACAGATAGAGATGTGGTTCCTTCCTCAGTGGCACCTCCAGTCTAGTGACAATGGACAATGAACAAGTCAACACAGAGATAAGTGTATGCCCTCAAACTGATGACAGTGACAAAAAGAAAACAGGAGGACTCAAAAACAGAGAAAAATAGGGAGCTTCTGCTTAGATATGGTTTTCAGAGGGGACATCTTCAAGGAGAGAACAGTCAGCCAAGACCACTCGGATGCAGGAGGCAGCCATATGTGACCTTCCGGGCAGAGGAAGAAAAGGGTGGCAGGTCCAGAGCAGCCGGGCCCTGTGGAAGCAGAGAGTGGAACGAGGTGAGGTCAGAGGACCAGACCACTGTCAGGATGGGGGAGAGGGTAACTTTGCCCAGGAGGGGAGATAATGAAATTGTATTCGTGCTTTAAGAAACCACCTAACTACTATAATGAGAGGAGACAGGTGGGGACAAGAGTAAAAGCAGGGATACCAGTGAGGAGGATGTGACAGTCATTCAGGTACAAGGCATGGTTGCTTGGATTGGGGTATGATCAGGGTGATGGAGAAAAGCAGACAGACGCAATACACTTTCTGGATGTATAGCTGCTGGGCACATATCGGGAGGGTGAGGTGCACCCAGCATGGCTCCCAGGTTTCTTTCTTAAGCAGTCAAGTAGATATAGGTGTCTTCAGACTTGGACTGCCAGCCTGCCAAGTCGTTGTCAGAAAAATTAGAAAAAGAACTTTTATGCTTCCAATCCTTGCATTGCTTTTGGAAATGAATGCCAGATCTCTGTATCCGTTTGGATCAGTCCATGCACCAGTGATAAACGATAGCTACGGATGATCAATTATAAAAGTGCAGGCCACTCCTTTCCTGCCTTCCACTTCTCGATGATCAGCAGTTTCACCTATGCTGATCACTTCTTATCAGATGTAAATTTTAAGCTGTCCTGAGCATGCCTTTGGGTGGAGGTGATGTGCCCCTGGTGCCACCTTCCCACAGGGAGCAATTACAGACTTAGATCTTTTAGATATAGGTCTCTAATTGAATCTCTCCAACCATATTTCAGAAGCCAGCTGTGCAGTTAGGAGGATTTAATTGCACAATTAAGAAATGGCTCATCCCTCAAAGAGCTTATAGTTCTGTCAGATGACAGGCGAAAAATTAGTAATGGGCAAATCTTGTGTTTAATCACGCACAAAATTGGGACTGACTGGTCTGATCTGCTTTGAGCTATTTTACAAAACAAAGCCTTTGGTCAGTGGAACGATTTTTATTTCTCAGCTTTTCAGAGAGAAGTGTAGATTATCTGTGTCACAGAAAAGATAGATACCCAATGGGTTAGGGCCAAATCTCTCCTAGGTTTTGAGCAGAATCAGCTCCTGAGATACAGGAAGATCAATTCTGTGTGAATGTCCCATCCCAGAATGAATCCTTTCTGAAGGAGACCATTTCCTTTTATTTATTTATTTATTTACGTACTTATTTACTTTATTTATTTATTTTAGACAGAGTTTCACTCTTGCTGCCCAGGCTGGAGTGCAATGGCACAATCTCGGCTTGCCACAACCTCCACCTCCCAGGTTCAAGTGATTCTCTTGCCTCAGCCTCCCGAGTAGCTGGGATTACAGGCATGCACCATCATGCCTGGATAATTTTGTATTTTTAGTAGAGATGGAGATTCACTATGTTGGTCAGGCTGGTCTCGAGCTCCCGACTTCAGGTGATCCACCTGCTTCGGCCTCCCAAAGTGCTGGGATTACAGGCGTGAGCCACCGTGCCTGGCAGGAGACCATTTTCAAAAGCAGTCTCAGAGCAGTCCCCTCTCTGTCTTCCATCCTTGCTGGTTGAGTCCATACTGCCTTGAATCTCCCCAGGAACTTCCTGCTGTGATTACAGAGATTGGTCGTCTACAACTTCAGGCGACTGATGACCTCGAAAAGCTTTGCTCATTTTGTAATTTGTGACTCCACAGAAAAAGCCTGAGGCGACTTATTCAAATAGTTGTCACAGAAAAGAAGAAACAAAAAGCCAGCCAGTAGGCATCAGAGGAAAGGGACTGAGGGAGCATAGTCTTTGCACATCGGCTCTTGGCTCCACCCTGCTAGGCTGCATGGCATCGTCCTGAGTCATCATCTGCTCACAATAGGAGTAAACCCTGAGATGTCACTAAAAGACACCTGGATGCAGGCTGGACACTAGCTCAGGTGTAGTCGCCCATATTCCTTGGAGATGGGCACTGTCTTCAACCTCATGTAACAGATGAGGGAATTGAGGCTCAGTGGCCAAGGCCACAGAAGTGACTGAACTGAGATCTCTCTGACTCAGAGGGCCCCCCTCTCTCACCACATCATGCTGCCTGGATACCGGCCTATTATTTATCTTCATAGTGTTGCACCAGCACCCTCCTCAGAACCTGTCTTGCCTGTGTTTGACAGTCACCAGGAAGAGACCTATCTGAGCCTTCCAAGCACACAGTGAAGAGGCAAAGAGCAGGAGAAGGCACTGGGGCACTTTTGCTATCACCAGCAGCAAGGACAATTTGAGTGGGGATCTGAGTACGGCTCCTCTCTTTCCTTGGGCCCACCAGTGGTCTTCCAAGTAGCATTGCTTTCCTCCCACAGCAGCTTCCAAATGTGCAGAAAACATTAGCAGCCCAATTCATCCCCTCTTTCTTACAATCCAGGCCCTAGGCAGAGCTGCTGTCACTGAGCACATATTCCATCAGCCTCTCACATGTTGTGGCTCTGAGAAATCACTTAGTGTTCCCAAGAAGATAAAAGCACCATCATTCACACACATTTAGTTACTAAGCTTGCTACTTTTTTGTCTCTTCATTCAATTTCTCGACTGTTAGCGTTTCAGGTGTTTATTCTGCTGTTTGTCAATGCTTCTGCTTTTGTGAGGTCTTTGTTGTAAGGGAAGACAGCTCCTTCAGACTTCAGAGGCTTTCTGTGTTGTTTCCTTAGACTCCAGGGTGTCTGGATTGTTATTTTTCACAAAACCATTTTTTGTAATGTGTTTTCCAGTCTGGGCTCTGCAGACCTGAGACCCAACAATGGAGCAAAACCATGATACTGGTGAGATGGCCAAAGTATGCCTCCTCCCCAAGCTCCCTGTGATCTGTTCCAAGATCCAGCTTGTCAGTTTGTTGGGGCAGGAAGTATACAGACCCACATACTCACTCTGAGAGGTATATTTCTTTATGGTGAAACTGAACAAGTGATATCCCAAATAATAGATAGAATCCAGGCACATCCATCTTTCACATACACGCCAATCTTTATGCTGCAATCTGCTCCCCAAAAGCCAGTGGGGAGTTCTCTTTTCCATCTTCTAAATGGCCTTTACTGAAGAGATCAAAGCAAAGAGGATGGACAACTTGCCAGTGCCTATTTCTTCTATTCTTGTGTCTGATAAACCTCAGTTTAATGAATGACTTGTCCTGTGATCCATTTTGTCCACTCTCTTCCAAATGTTCCTCAATTTCTGTTTTCCTAGGTGACCACATTGCTTCCCTCTGGATCCTACCTCATTGGCCATCATCAACATACAGTATGTGTTCTCTCCCTTGCTTCCTTATCTGTGTCCTCATCTTCCCTGGCTGTGCAGGGAGAGTTGTCTCTCTCATAGAAAGATGTCCTGTATGCCCCTTCACCACCAGCAGCCAGAGGCCATCTGGCCCCTTGTAGTCTGGGCTGGGTCTGGGCTGTGGGAACTGTGTGCCTTCCTCTCCAGACATAGGGCTCTGCTTGACAACTGCTGTTATCCATTGTGCATCTCATCTTCATCCTCCTGAGTATTCTTTTCCTGAGTGATAGCACTAAATATACTTATCTCCAGTACTTTCTAATGCATGGGGCAGGGCAGGGAGAGTAGACACTACCAGGGACATAGTAACTTGGAGAAAGCTTATTATCTCCATGAAGTGAAAGAATTCTATGGAAGATAGCAAGGAGGTATCTCATACTCATCACAAAACATACACACACACACACACACACACACACACAGATACACACACATTTCCCCCACATAGTGAAAGAAGGGAAGCTTTCTACGTCCATCTTTTCTATTAGGTTGGGGCAAATGTAATTGCAGTTTTTCCATTTTAATGAAATCAAATAGAAATAGATATCCTATCAAGGGAACCAGCCCCCAGTATTTCAACATAGGTTCTTTCTATTTTCCATAAGCGTTGGCCGGCTGAGAAACAAAGAGAAAGAGTACAAAGAGAGGAATTTTACAGCTGGACCTCCGGGGGTGACATCCATATCGGTAGGACTGTGATGCCCACCTGTGCCGCAAAACCAGCAGGTTTTTATTGAGGATTTCAAAAGGGGAGGGGATGCAAGAACAGGGAGTAGGTCACAAGATCACATGCTTCAAAGGGCAAAAAGGAGAATAAAGATCACATGCTTCTGAGGCCAATAAAGATCACAAGGCAAAGGGCAAAGCAAAGATCACAAGGCAAAGGGCAAAGCAAAGATCACAAGGCAAAGGGCAAAATCAAAAACTCCTGATAAGGGTCTATGTTCAGCTTTGCATGTGTTGTCTTGATAAACATCTTAAACAACAGAAAACAGGGTTTGAAAGCAGAGAACTGGTCTGACCTCAAATTTACCAGGGTGGAGTTTCTTCCCCACCCTAATAAGCCTGAGAATACTGCAGGAAACCAGGGCGTATTTCAGTCCTTATCTCAACCACATAAGACAGACACTTCGAGAGTGGCTGTTTGTAGACCTCCCCCCAGGAATGCATTACTTTCCCAGGGTCTTAATTATTAATATTCCTTGCTAGGAAAAGAATTCAGCGATATCTTCCCTACTTGCATGTCCGTTTATAGGCTCTCAGCAAGAAGAAAAATATGGCTCTATTGGGCCCAACCCCACAGGCAGTCAGACCTTATAGTTGTCTTCCCTTGTTCCCTGAAAATTGCTGTTATTCTGTTCTTTTTGAAGGTGCACTGATTTCATATTGTTCAAACACACATGTTTTACAATCAATTTGTACAGTTAACGCAATCATCACAGTGGTCCTGAAGTGATGTACATCCTCAGCTTACAAAGATAACAGGATTAAGAGATTAAAATAAAGACAGGTGTAAGAAATTATGAAAGTATTATTAGGGAAGTGATAAACATCCATGAAATCTTCACAATTTATGTTCCTCTGCCGCAGCTCCAGCTGGTACCTCCTTTCAGGGTCCCTCACTTCCTGCAACAATATCCTCTGCGCCATCCATGTTAAATAGAACTTTTGGCCATTTCTCCAACCATTTCAGGCTTTCTGGTGGCAAAACTGGCTTTTGAAGGTATCAAGTTGTGCAGCATGCACATAACAGAAGGGAAGTTAGGTCTCTATGAGGACATGAAGTTTTTTTGGTTTATGAGACAGAGTCTCACTCTGTCACCCAGGTGGCAGTGCAATGGCACCATCTTGGCTCACTGCAACTTCTGCCTCCCAGGTTAAAGCAATTCTCCTGCCTCAGCCTCCCAAGTAGCTGGGACTGCAGGTGTGCATCAACACGCCTGGCTAAATTTTGTATTTTTAGCAGAGATGGGGTTTCGCCATGTTACCCAGGCCGGTCTCCAACTCCTGGCCTCAAGTGATCCACCTGCCTCAGCATTCCAAAGTGCTAGGATTATAGGCATGAGCCACCATGCCAGGCAGGACATGAAGTCTTTAAGAACTGGCAGGCAGTCACACTGCTCTCCCTGAAGGTCCCTGTCACTCTGGGAAGTGCCCTGGAGGTGAGGAGGAAGGCTAAAGTTTCCCGGCACGTCTGCAGTGCTCATCTGGTTCTGCTTCCACAGGAAGCCTTTATAATCCTAATGCACACTGACAGCTTCAAAGTAAACCTTTGCTTTTCTACCCTCTGAGCCCTAGGTCAACAGAAACCCTGGCTCAGGTTGAGCATGCCAGTGCTCAAGAGTGGGTCATGAGCATTCCTGCCAGTGCCAGAGCAGAGACCCCCTTCTTCAAGGGATGACCACTGTATGATGTCACCCAGCCTCTGAAATCTAGTGAGGCTTCCCCCTCCATAAAAAGACTCAGTACCCAGACATGGCCCAAACCCTCTTTGACTAATAGGGGAAAAGTTTCCCACATCTCTTTTCCTAAACCATCTTGAGCCTTTATTTTGATGCCCAGATGAAGCCCCAGCCATGGTTTCCATGCTGGTTAAATCTCAGATCTGCCACTTTCCAGCTGTGTGACCTTGGAGAAGTTACATCAGTGTCTGAGCCTCAGTGTCCTTATCTGTAAATGGAGGTGACAACTCCCATCTCACTGAGTTTCTTGGAGGAGTCAGTAAGATGACTTTTGTGAGAGGCTGACACAATCCTGGTCTATGGAAGCACTCAATGCATTTGCTTCTTTGCATCTTCATCCTTTCACCCTTCCTCCTGAGGGGCTCCTCTGCATTGAGGGAGACTACAAGCAGGATCTCACCTATCCCAGCCAAATAGGGTTTGAGGGGCACATTTTCTATTACTAGTAAATATACGCCATGGAATGTTCTTAAATACAAAAGGTGCACACCAAACAGGAAGGGCTGCAATTCTGGCTGCACCTATGAAAGGATTTTCCTCAACGTCATTTGACTACCAATCTCTGGCTTATTATTTTACGTGAGAAACAGTAAAGCTCTTTAATTGATGGATCCAGAAACTGAAGAACCCTCAATTCCTGAGGTTTGCCTTGAAAAGGCAACCAACTTTAACTAGGTCCCTTTAATTTTGTGTCAGCCTGAAAGCTCGCCGTGGAAGAACACTTCTGAATTTCTTATTCAGTAAGAATGACAGATACCTAGGTGTCTGTTTTGTTATGTTTTTTTTCTTCATGAGAACTAGTTTGGGACAAAGTTTTTGTCTTGTTTTGTTTTTCCAACTCAAAGTGAAAGCAGCATTACTGAGTCTCATGGAAAGGGATATGTGTGTGTGTGTGTGTATATATATATATATTTTGTATATATATTTTATATAATCTCAAAAAATATTTTTTGAGATATATATTTTATATATATCTGAAATATATATATATATTTTTTTTTTTTGAGATGGAGTCTCGCTCTGTTGTCCAGGCTGGAGTGCAGTGGCATGATCTCAGCTCACTGCAACCTCCTCTGCCTCCCAGGTTCAAGCAATTCTCCCTGCCTCAGCCTCATGAGTTGCTGGGATTACAGGTGCCCACCACCATGCCCAACTAACTTTTGTATTTTTAGTAGAGACAGGGTTTCACCATGTTGGCCAGGCTGGTCTTGAACTCCTGACCTCAGGTGATCTGCCCACCTCGGCCTCCCAAAGTGCTGGGATTACAGGCATGAGCCACCGCACCTAGCTTGAAAGGGGTATGTTTTTATAACTTAGATAACTTACTTTATTGACTAGACTATATCCATGAGAAATTCAGCACTGCAGTTTAACCACTAGTAGGATAAGACCCAGGCTTCTCTGAGAAGGATCAGCAGGAAGCAGCAACGGTCAATTCTTCAGCCTGAAATTAGATCATGACTCAAACCACAGAGCCAGTTGGCCCATGAGCCCAAGGGCTGAGGAGGGGCAGCGCTGGCCTGAATGAGCTAAACCCAGTGTTATCCTAGACAGCCTTTTGGGTTCAGGTGAAGTCTTGGAATCACAGGCCAGGAAGCATCTCTGTGGCAAGCTCTTCACGGTTAAAGGGATGGAAAGAACCATAATTGATGATAACGAGTAAATCCTCCAGCTCTTTGCATCCAGTTCACTTACTTTTTATTTGCAAGATGCTTTTCCACAGCCTATGTAGCAAAGCTAGGAACAGAATCAGGTCCCTACAGGTCTCTTCAAACTGGAAAATGCTGCCTCTGTCCTCTTGGTCCCCAGGTGTGAGCAGGTGAGAAGGCCACAGGAAGGGAGGACCAAGGAGCAGGGAAATCCCTTCCTCTCTTCCACACTGCTCATCTCTTGGAAGAGTCAGAAGTCTCGGCTACCGGAGTATTTTTAAATCCTGTGATTTCGCAGGAACCCTGGACCAACTAGCTGGCAAAATCCAAAGTTCACCTCCTGCAGTCTTTCCTACACTTGGCTCTATTCTTGGTGTGTCTTAAGTGTTTATTCATGCCTCGCCTGCTTAACGAATTCGGTATTTGCATAATGAACGGAACTTGAGGGCCAAATCCTTCTCCAGTGTGACTCCGGCAGCACAGTGTCAGGCCTGTGGGAAGTGGTATCTCTGTAAAACCCCAGAGGCCCAGCTGTGTCTGCTTCTGCTTCTGCTTCTGGTAGGAATTTTCCAAGGTACAGTGGACTTATCCTCCAAGCCTGGTCCTAACTTCTGTACCCAGCGGATCTCCTCTCATGAAGCGCACACTGCTCACTGTGACCTCCGAGGGAGGCAGCTCCACCCAGGCAGGCCTGCTAAGTCTTCCCCAGCCCTCCATCCTTGAAATAGAACTGAGGTCCAGGAAAGATGACATGACTGAGTAGGGCAGAGCCAGGCCAAGGCCCCTGGAGCAGAGACGTGGATCCAGGATTTCCGCCACTCCCCACTCCACCCTTTCTCTCTGTCTCTCCCTCTCTGCTTGGCTCAGTTTCCTGCCACTGAGAAGTATCCCAGGTTCAGGTGGACATTGTGTCCTGTAGGGGAGGCTAAACAGAGACTGACCAGGTACCCACACTGTGCAGGGTACCCCTCCAGAGTGAGGCGCCAGGCATGGGAGGGTCGCCGTGGTTGCTGAGGCTCTTCAAGGGAGGGAGGGGTCCTGCTACACCACGCAGGCTGCCTCTGCACTAGGCCCACCCTGTCTGATCCCTTCCTTGCTTGACATTTCAGAAAATCATGAAACGGCTCATAAAAAGATATGTCCTGAAAGCCCAGGTGGACAGAGAAAATGACGAAGTCAATGAAGGTAAGTGACTGGATTTCCACCCGCGTGGTGATTTAAAACAACACGGGTTCTGTGGGTCTCACCGGCCTACGGCCACGGTGTTGTCAGGGCAGTGTGCTCCTTTCCGGAGGCTCCAGGGAGACTCAGTCTCCTTGGTCATTCAGGTGTCAGCAGAATGCATTTCCACGGGGCTGCAGGCCTGTCCCCATTTCCTTGCTGGCCTGAGCTCCAGCTAGGCTGCCCTGAGCTCCAGCACTTGGTCTGTGCATACAGCCCCACCACCTCAGAGCTGGCAGCAGGCATCAGGCACTCTCACGCTTCATTTGCCCTGCCTTATCTTCCGTTGTCCCATCTCTGACCCCACTCCTCTACCTTCCTCCTCCACCTATTTTTTTTCTTTGAGATGGTGTCTTGCTCTGTCGCCCAGGCTAGAGTGCAATGGCACAATCTCTGCTCACTGCAGCCTCCGCCTCCCGAGTTCAAGCGATTCTCCTGCCTCAGCCTCCTGATTAGCTGGGATCACAGATGCATGCCTCCATGCCCAGCTAATTTTTGTTTTGTTTTGTTTTGTTTTGTTTTGTTTTGTTTTGTTTTTTAGTAGAGATAGGATTTTATCATGTTGGTCAGGCTGGTCTCAAACTCTTGACCTCGTGATCCGCCCACCTCGGCCTCCCGAGTGTTGGGATTACAGGCGTGAACTACTGAGCCCTGGCCCCTCCTCCACTTTTAAGGACTCATGTGATTGAATTGGTTCCACCAAGATAATCCAGAATAATATCCTTCTGTTAAGGGCAGCTGATCAGCAACCTGAATTCTATTTGCCAGCTCAGTTCCCCTTTGAGGGGGAACATGACTACCCACAGGCAGGACACCAGGGATTAGGACAGGGACATCTTGGGAGTGGGAGACATTCCTCTGCCTCCCACAGCAGTGGTAGCCTTGAGCCAACCTTATGCCTCTTGAGTGCAGGATGGTTCAGAATTCCAGTGCTGTACTTCATTCCGTGGTGCACGTCCACTGAGCAGATGCACACTGCCTTTAGGGTCTGCCGCTACTTGCTTCTATCTGGCCCTGTCCAGTCTCCGTTCGAGGTTCTCAGCATCTAACTGCCAGCCATGTTTCTCAAAGTGTTCCCCACCTCAGAACTAGCTGTTAAAACTACAGACCCCAGACCCCACACAGACCTAATGAATCAGTATCTCTGGAGTGGGGCCTGGGATCTGCTTTTGGAAAACTGCACCAGGGGTCTCTGAGGCACAATGAGGCTTACCGGCCATCTTATTTTCACTGTTTGGGTTATTTTCCAGTCAATTTTAAGCAGTTACTCTTAGATGAAAAGCAAATTACTTTATACCAGGTAATTAATGAGATACCTATGATAAGCATTTGCTACCTAGAAACAGCCTCATCCATGAGTGAAGTTTCTGTTCTCCTCGCTTGGGCCACAGGGAACTACAGAAAGAGCCTGGCCATTGGGTGACCCTCTACTTCATCCTGGGGCACCCAGCATGCAGCTCGAAGTCAGCCATGACTGAACTGCCCCTGAGCTGACATGGTTTAGGGGTTGACAACAGCCCACCTACCTACTCGTAGGTCTCAAACAAACAATGGCCAAGTGTCATGCCAGCCAGCCTCAAGCAGTATGTAACTGATTCATGTGAACATCACTGATCATAAAAGGTGGGGGTGCTCAGGTGTCATGCCATCTAACTTACACCATGAAACGGGGGCTCAGTGAAGCACCTGATAAAAATAGGGGGTGTATCCATTTGTCAAAATGGTTCAAACTGTACCTTTAAGATCTCTACCTTTTATGTGTATGGACTATACCTGAAAAATAGATGAGCAATGTTTCCACAGACAGTGGACTCCCACACAAGCCAAGTGCAGTATCTCCAGTATTAGGAAAGATCCTTCTGACACCTGTTTGTGGTTAATAGAAGATTCCCACAGCCTAGACCCATTGGACTTCTAACCACAAGGTTCGCTGTGGAAATAAAAGTGAAGGTCCCTGCTAGGTGGTCCCTCATTATGGAAGGAGGAGGTGGCGGGCATTGTCGCAGCTCCTGTCAGTGAGGTGGTGCTGCTGCTGGTGTGGGCTGAGTGGACCCTGCTCAGGTGGCCAGCTCACTCCCAGGAGGCTGGTCAGCTCCATGGCCACCATGGCTGCATCTGCTGTGCCAAGCCATTCTCTCCAGGGTCCTGGGAGTTTCTCTTCTCTACAAATAACTACGGCAGAACAAAACATAGCATCTTCAAAATCAATGCTCCAGTTAATGGAGTTGTTGTCCAGAGTCTTGAAATCTGCCTTTAAAGACTCCGAAACAAACTTTTTAACAAGTATTTTATGAAACAGGTGTTAGACACAATTCACAGCCCTGATCTTGACTCCTCCTTCAAATCCCTAAGGGAAAGGTTTTCCTGGAACGGGAGGAGAAGGGCTTTCTATGGATCCATGAGTCCTTCAGCGGTGGAGGAGTTGGGTGGTTCTGGGTTCAAATAGAGCCCCCTTTGCCTCACCTTCAACCCTGGTGGGCTGGCCCGGGACCCGACATTCTGCTGGAAGGATGCACATGCCCACATCCGCATGGGACAAGCCCCCAGCTTCCACCTGCTCAGACTCAGCAAAATCTCCTCTGTCCTTGCAGGCGAGCTGAAGGAAATCAAGCAAGACATCTCCAGCCTGCGCTACGAGCTTCTTGAGGAAAAGTCTCAAGCTACCGGTGAGCTGGCAGACCTGATTCAACAACTCAGCGAGAAGTTTGGAAAGAACTTAAACAAAGACCACCTGAGGGTGAACAAGGGCAAAGACATTTAGCAGCCCACATCGGCATCTGTGACTTCTACCAGCATTCCAAGGCCAGGGTGGATGCCCTGGCCCCCATCCCTGGTGGGGAGGGGTCCCCAGCCCACTCCTCTAGGACATGAAGGGGATCTCCTGGCTCAGTCTCTTGCAGCATGACTGACATCTCCAGCCCGCTGGCCTGCCTAGACCCAGAACTGCTGTGAATCTAGGCGGTTGGGTAAGAAAAGCTATCACGGGAGGAGGGGAGGAACAGTTCCCTGACGAGTGTGAGACCTTTGGTCCAGCCACAGTGAAACCCATCCCTGTGGCCAGAGCGGGAAAAGGCCATCTTGGGTGCACACCTGTGCCCTCCCACTGCAGGTGGGACTGCAGCTCTGGCTGTGTCCTGGGAAGACAAACACCTCAACCCACAAACTCCTTCTCACTCCCTCCCCGCCACTCCCCAACACATCCAAACAGAACCGGGAGGTGACCTGTGATCTATTCTTAAGTGCCAGATGAGAACACAGCCTAATAGCAAAATAGTTCTATTTGTTTATAAAAAAAAAAAAAAAGAGAGAGAGAGTTTAAAAATCCTAAATCGAAAACTGTACTGTAGGTAGCACTGTTTAGAAAACAACAACAAAATCCAAATGATGTATTTTTACCTTTATTAAGATTATCTTGTATTTACTATTTTTACCTAAAATGGAAAGAAATAAAATTACCTCATAATAACTTCTGTGTATACGCTGCCGGGGCCGCCCCACTCGCAGGCCCAGTCTGGAAGTGGCCTTGGGAACCTGTGGCCCAGGGACGCTCTGAGAAGAGAATGGGCTGGTGCGGTGGGGGTTGAGTGGGGACGAAGGCACCACCCTCCCGAGAGTCATGCAGCCAGGACCCCCAAGAGCTCCAGCCTCCACCTCCAAGCGCCTCCTCCTGTGCCCAGACCTAAGGTCAGGAAGAGGGTAAAGGAAATGCAGAATAAGTGGAAAGTTTCCTCCCACCCCATTCTAGAACTTTCCTCCATGTGAAAGGAAGGGGAGGGGGCAGGAATGAGGCCTCAAAGTGTCCCCCAACCAAGGAAGAGGCTAAGTGTGAGTAGCGAGAGCAGCCACCAGAGGGCGCTAAGTCCCAACCAATGCCTGTTCCGAGCAGGTGTGGGAAGATGCCATTCATCTTCCGGAAGATGAATGGCATTCATCTTCCAGAAGCTTCCAGAAGAGCCCTCTGGTTCCAAGGAAACACTCCTAGGGCTGGCCAGAAGTATTCAGCGCTTGCTGTGTACTGGGCACTGTGCTCAGGGCTTTGCACCCATCAGTCCACCAGATCCTCACAGCAACCCTGTGAGGTGGGTGATGGTTACAAATTCACATGCCTTGCAGACATCCTAGAGGGGGGGAATAAATATATAATAATTATATATATATTCATGTGTGTATGTGTAAATGTATATATGTATGCACATGTAGAAAGAAGGAGCTTGTGTTCCAAGATATACAATACGTCTTTATCTTCAGGGGCAAATTTTTTTTTACTTTACTATAAGAAAACAGACGATCAGATGAGGCAATAAACAGAAGTGAGGTTGGTGCCAGCACTGATGGGAGTGACGAGGGACAATAACAGACTGCATAGCCGTGCCCTGCCTAAAGCAGGCTGCAGACACTCAGCTCAGCCCATCTTTGCCATAAAGAATATAAGTCCTGTTTTGTCACATCTTCCCAACTACTGAAAAAAAGAAAAAGTCAGCATTTGTTGGGCTCCTGGCAGCCAAGTTAGGCAGCAGAAGATGAGACATGGCTCCATACCTGGGCCTTCCCAACCCAATCTGCACCACCACCTAGTATTCAAGCAAGACAGAAACAGGCATTTCACGGGTGCTGGGCAGAGTGCAAATGCAGGGGCGCTTGACAGACATAAACTCTGGCCCAGGAGGAGGACCCATAGAGGACCATGGATGGATTTCAAAGAGCCTGCAAGTCCTAAGGTGCCCTTCAGACTGTGTGCCTGTCTTTGCGATGGTGCCTTGTTCTGGAGAGAAAACCTGTAGCTTTTCACAAGCACTCATCTATGCGCCCCCGGCAAGCCACAGATGAGGAATGACTTTACTCAGCAGCTACCTACTAAGCCCCTTGCCAAGTGCTGGGGACAGAGCCATATGTGTCCAGTGTGGCTCCCTTTTTAAACCCAGACTCTGAAAAGGGAGGCTTAAGTGCTTTGTAGGAAGAGCAATTGATTCATCCAGGGGACAAATTGCTAATGCTTCTGGAAGACTGCTTTTCAGATCCCTCATTTATCTTTATCAGAATGCTAATAAACACTTCTGAGATGCATTCTTCAATTTCTCTATCTGCCTTCAGCCAAAGGCAGTGGGCAACCCCATTTTCAAACCATGGGGCACCCTTTTCCTATCAAATCTAAGTCTCAGATCTACTCCTTATAGAGATAAAGGAAAACCAGTCTCACTGAGTAATTAAAAACTGGGAAAGAAAACTGGTACCATCCATTAGGGTTTTAATGCCATGTCTAGGAGGTAAAGGTAGTCCAGGAATGAATTTGTGGCTGCCAGATGCCTATGGGGAAGGGCAGAAGAGGGCCCTTTTTTGGTGCAGAGCTGTTGGAGAGGCCTGGAACTGATGGCTGGCAGAGATCAGCAGCCTGGAGCAGGGAAAAGAGCTCAGTCATCTTCCAGGCACTACCAGTCTCCCTCACTTGCCCCATCTCTTGTGCCCATGCTGAATTAGCCAGGTAGGGGAAGCAGTGCTTGAAGAAGCCAAACAGGAGGGTGAGGAATGGAACCTGAGAGAGGCCCAGAGGCAGATGGGGAGAAAAAAGGGCCCAGGTCCTCCCTGGAAAGTTCACTATCACTCCCCAAGATGTGCACACTGCCAGAGGCACCCATCTGTCCCCTGCAGCTCTGCACACTTGCCATCATTCTGTCTACAACTTTAATGTATACGTTCAGTGTCTGTCTCCACTGCTCCAGGGAAGCTCCATGAGGAGGTCAGGTCTGTTCCATTCCCCACTGAGTACCAGCACAAGGACAAAGAGTAGCCACTCTTGCTGAATTACTTGTGAATTACTGCAGCGCCCTTCTGGTCTCCAGTTTTCTGAAGTTCCTTCAGACAGCATGATTGGGCCCTGAGAAACTCGGTGAGTTTGCAGAACCATAAGCCATCCTCGGCTGTAGCTCAAGCCATTTCCTTTCTAGTTACAGCTTGGAAGGAGGCCCAGCTCCTTGTCCTAACATGGCACACTCTGATGCGGGAGTGGCAGCCCCTGTCCAGGCTTCCCGGGTAACCAGTGGTTAAGCAGTGAGTTCTCCAGTGACTTGTCACCTTCCTATGGCTACTAATAGGACTCGACAAATCAGAGTGACACTTCCCATGCAGAAGTCCCCAATTAGTCCTCTAAGCTGCTCCTAAAAGACCATGCTCACACACTTGAGAAAGCGCAGTGGCCGCCTCTGCCCATCAAAGCCTATCTCCTTCCCTCCCAGCAAGGACCAAAGACAGAACATTGGCCCACACAAGCCAGGCAGGGGGAGATTCCCCAAGGCAGGAAAGCTCTGACCAGACACCTTCATGGGGAGGCTGAGACACCCTACCCCGCTCAGGAGCATGCAGCATCTGGTTACAAATAAGCAGCCTTGAGCCCATCACTTCTCCAAGTGCCCATGACTGCGTCTGTAAAGTGCAGAGTCTGAGAGCCCCAGAGGCCGGCAGGCCGGAGGAGCTTCATTTGCGGAGGCAGGCAGGCATGCCTCCATGCTATGCTTATCCCAGCTCTTCCCTGCATCCCATGAAGGGTGGGAATACTAGAGGGAAGGAGCTGCAGGAAAGACACATAGATGTCAATCAACTTAATGATGATTTACACAGGAGTGAAGCCACTTCCGGCCGTGGTCTCCCAGGCACAGCCAGCAGGAGCTTGGCTAATGCTACCTCATCCTGGTCCTGGGAGTGGGGCCCATGTGGGCTGGATGGCATTGCGGAATGGCAGGTCCAGACACTCACTGGATTTCACCATTGTTTCCCCATTGTTTCCCCAGTGCCGTCAAGCAGCTAGGACAACCCATGCCTTTTGCTTCAGGGAAGGAATGACACAGAAAGCGGGAAAAAATAAAGGTGTGCTCATTTCCCAGACCTGAGGTTTTTAAAAAGGGAGAGGTCAGATGAGGGGAGAATCAAAATTTGAAAGAAAGGATAGCTGAGAAGCATGGGTTCTCCCCTACCCAGATTGGAGCAGGAGAGGAACGAGGCAAGGTGGTGAGAGCAGAGAGGTCAAGGTGCTGGACAGAGAGGGTCAGACCCCAGAGGAAGGGGAGTGCTCCCATGCTGATAGAAACTGGGGCCTGGCTGGGTCTGCCTTCTGCACTGCCTGGCCTCCTCTAGAACGAGCAGGGACCAGCCTGTTGCCTCCTGTCAGCCTCTCCCTGCACTAGGAGGGAGAAAGAGGAAGGAAGAGGCTCTCCAGGGCTGAGGCAGGGGCAAAGTGTCCTCTCCTTACAATAAGTTTTAAAAGTCCTGATTTCATGTCCTCAGAGTATCTGAGTCAGAAATAACTGGGCAAAACACAGCCCACTGTGCCTTGACATGGATGTGGCATAGCTGTGCCACTGACCAAAGAGGCCCGAGTGTCCCGTGGAGGCTGCCATGCGGAGGCTGCTGCCAGGCACTGACCCCACACCCCACCCAGCAGACAGGCAACATGCTGGGGAAAGAGAAGACAAAAGAAGACAATTAAATATGCCAAAGAAAAATTTAACAAGACACTTTTAGGTGTCTGAGGGCAGGTCCAGACATTGGTAGGATAGACAACATTTTTAACTTTGCCACTTCCACCCCCACCACCCCAGTGATGGTGAATATCCAGGGATAAGGCAGAGAGATGGCCAGCACAGAAGCCAGAGAGGAGGGGGTGGCTATGGAGCATGTAGGCTTGGTGCTGGCTGTGACCCCTTCTTTGGCTGGTAACAGATCTCACTGTACCCCAGACACCATCTAGCACCTAACCCCAGGACAGCCAACCAGAGCGCCCACCTCCTCCAAAATCAACAGCAGACCCAAACAGAGCTGATCTTAGTCCTTCCTTGGTTTTATACATAAGTAGCCATGGGAAAGAAAAGTCCTTCTTCAGCAGGGTTGATGAACAGGAGAATGTGAATTTGGGACACCAGTGGACACCCCTCTACCACATGGAGAGGGACCGTCTGCAAATGAAGTCAAAGAGATGAGAAACAGAGACAGGGGAGAAGAGGAGATGGGGGAGGGGGATAGAAGAGAAAAGGAGGGAAAGAGGGAAGCAGAAGGGGTGCTGTTGACCTTAGGTGGGGCCCACCCCGAGGCCCTGCTTCCTGCAGCTGTTCCTTAGGGCTACTGACCTGTTCCAGAAGTGACCTGTTCTTAGCTTCCCCACCAAATGGATCCCATTTTTGTTTAAGCAAATTTGCTTTGGGTTTCTGTCATTTACATCCTCGGGGTCTTGATGAACACCGAAATGATGCGACGACTTCTCCACCCTTCCCAACCCTGGGGCTGGTTTTGAGCTTCTACGGTTGAAGGAGCGAGGGCCAGAAACTGCCAGGACTGTTTTTCTTGAGATGTGGTGTGATTCTGTTTAATGAGTGAGGGCCAGAAGCTGGTTAAACTGTTTGGGAGAGAAGCTTCGAGGCCATGGGGCGGAAAGGCCTGCTTCACAGCCCAGGGCATGTGTACACCTCAGGACCAGGGAGAAGAGTCTTTCTGCTCTGCCCAGCTGCCAGCTTTGAAAAGACCTTGAAATGGCATGTTGGGCATTTCTGCAGAGACAGTGATCCCAGTGAGACATATCTCAACATCTATGGAGGCAGCAGGTAGCAGAGAGGTGAAGGGGGAGCAAAGCAGAGAGGGCGACAAGGCAGCCAGCATGGGGGCCACCATTACCACCCTTGTTTGTGGGGTCACCCCTCGGAGACTCCAGAAATAACCAGTACACACTGTGGGCAGGTCCAGCTTCTGGCTGGTGAGGACGCTGCTATAAATAGGAAATATAGAGCCTTATTCTGTAGGTAGAGGATGGTGAAGTGGATTATTCAAGTTACATAAATACGACTTGATATTGGTCTTGGGGACTTGTGCTGCTTTCCATGAGCATAGATCATTGAGAGCAGCATGAGCCCTGGTAGCTGTACAACTGACTCATAGAGTTTCCAGACCACTGATGCCAGCGGGGAGCAGTGACTGCCCCAGACCTGAGCAGGGTCAGTCACTGAGAGAGAGGAAGTGACTTTGGATCATCTCAGTGATAGAACAGAACACAGCCCCGGGGTATCACGCTCAACTCCAATCAATCACAGAATGGGCACTCCAGCAAAATAGAGCTATTGGTGCCTTACTAACCTGCAGAAATCTATTAGCTGCCCCCAGGCCAGTTGAGTCCTGGTGAAAGTGAAGATTCGATCTGAGAGCCGAGGCTGCCTTGTAGACTCATCATTACATAAAGATGCTTGCAGCATTATCACTGTCTGTCACCACCAGCATGAACAGAATGTGTATTCTGTGCTTCAGCAAAGGCCATCAGGGTGTCTTCTCATGATATTTTTCCTTCAAAGAACACAGATGTTTTTGCTGTGTCCTGGGACTTCCGAGCCCAATGTCCCCAAGCACCAGCTCAGAGGTGAGCTGTTTCCATTGTGCTGAGGCTGCAGGAAGAGGATGGTATGGATCAGTATTCTAGTCACTCTGGACAGATTTTCAATCTTTCTCCCAAAGGGTAAAAACAGCATTTCCTGATTCTTAAAGACCTTCCAGTCTGTACTCCCCCTGCATACATATGACATGGAAGACTCAACCCGAGGTGAAACATAAGGGATACTTTCTGAAACAGGGATCTAAGGGTGTGAGACAAGAACACAGATATATGAGGAAACCAAGGGAACTGTCACTTCCCACACAGCCTGTGTGCACCCACCCACGTGCTCACGGCTCAGACACCTGGGTAACTCTAAAGAGACTAAAAGTGTGCCCTAAGCCCACCCACGGGGTGTTTCTGGTCATCCTTGGTGCTCCACCACATAGGAAAAGACAAGGAGGGGGATGGAGGCAAGAATGGGACCTGGGCAGAAGTGCCTAGGCACACAGACACAAGGAAAGAAGAGGAGTGGGGTAGAGGGGCCCCATGCTTGCTCCCACAAGGGTCCACTTTGTGGCAAAGACTTAGAGGCAACCCAAAGAGATGTGAAGGAGATGTTGGTGTCTTCATCATCAAGGATGTGCAGGGCCTCCCACAGGCCTCACAGAGGCCACCACCAGAAACCCATGTGCAAGAGGCAGCAACTGCATGAAGCCACTCTACTCCCAAGGAAAAATCAGAGAAACTGCCCTCCTGCCAGGCCTTGGAGCCTCCTCTTCCCGATCTGAGGTCGCCCAGGGGCATAGACCACCACTGGCACAGAGCAGAGAAGTCTGGGTCTGTGTAACCTCCCGCAGGTCGCAGCACAGGCCACCACGCACAGGAAACAGCAGGGCCAGTAGCACTGGGTCCCAGTAGAGATACATAGTACTGGGCAGATGGTCCATTTCCCAAATAGACACAAATGCCTGGTATGACTGCTGTTCTGTTCTGTAAAGTGTTTGGGTGACTCCCCAAGAAAGAAAGGAAAATACGGTTATGGTGAACTATACCATCCATGGCCCCAGTGAAACATGCTTCCCAGTACTCAGGCCCTTGTGTGTTCCCCTCCCCCATTGATGCTAGGCTTGGTCATGGGACTTGTTTTAACCAATGGAGCATTAGCAAGTATAGCACAAGCAGTGGTTTGATAAGCCCACGCCCAGGGTGGCTTGTCTTACAAGCCAGCCCTTGAAAAGGATCTCAGCTAGGATGCTGAATGTTGAGAGGCTGTATAGAGAGAAACTCTGGAGGCTGAGAGGCCTCTTGTATTTCCAGCCTAGTCAAGCTCCCAGCTAAGTGCAGCTGCATAAGTGATTCAGCTATGTGGAGCAGAAGAACCTCCCAGCTGAGCTTTGTTAGCCACAAAATTATGAGAAATAATAAAGTGTTGTTGCTTTAGACCACGAAGTTTTCAGGTGGTATGTTACCCATTAATAGCTAAAACAAAGGGGCTGAGGAAGGATCCAGGAACTTTTCACACCATTTTTAGCCTATCTGCAGGAGAGTAATCAATCCCACCCATTCATCCCAAAAGAATGATTTACTTCTGAATCATAAGGCCTGGTGCCTCAAACAACAGCAGCCTATGAATGCGAATCAGCAGTTGTTTAAGAAGCCACAGTCAGGGTTTCCAACCTCCCCAGGTTGGCTTTGCTCCACTTAAAAAGAAACCCTGTGTCTGGACACTGATGGAAACCTCCCCACACCCCCCAAAAGTAGTTCTGGCCAACCAGCAGAAGGATGCACGTTTTGTTGAACAAGTTAAATACAGCCAGTCAACTCAGTCATCACCTCAGTTAATGTATTGTAATGTGTGAAGAGCTGGAAGGATCCAATGGACTCCAACTCTGAGGGGTTTGCAGTTTCACTGAAGAGAAAAGAGACAAGCCTGGGAACAGGTAAGCAGATTTGTGAGATTTTAACAAGAGTGGCGGGCAGTACAGAGGAGATATCACAAGGCAGCTGGTGAATCGTTGCCTGATGGACAATAACATCCCTTTTGATTTCTAATCTTACAGCTATATGATGAGCACTTTCACATCCCTTATTTCATTGATTTAAAACAACAGCCCAGTGATGTGCGTAGGGCAGGATTCAAGATCCCCTTTTCCTAGAAAGAGCTTAAGTAGAGCATGAACTGGAAGTTCAGTTCCTGGGGTCCTGGGCCCATAAACTGGACTGAGCATAGAATGAGTGGCAACGAACAGAACTGAGTGGGAGGAATGCACTTAGGCTAGGCAGCAAGTGTAGAGGCGCTGTCCCTAGCAGGCAGCCTGGGCAGGAGGGACATTCCTTATGGGGTATTTCTCCACACAGTCCTGGGACCTCCTCCCTCAGAATCCCTTGACACAGACTGGTAATGTAGATAAAACAGCTGAGGGTTGGGCCTAGGAGTCTCTATTTTAAGAGGTCCCCAGGCAACTCTGATGATCAACTCTATTTGAACACCTGCCACAGAGTTCCCCTTGCCAGATGTCATGGTTATCAGGTCACCTGACTGGTGGGCACTAGGGATGCAACTGGCCCCCAGGCCTGGGCCAGTGCTCTAGCTAGTTCTCTGATGTTCCCCAAGGTGGGACTGATCCAGTTTTGGAAGGACATGTAAGATCTGGGGCCAGGCACAGCGGCTCATGTCTGTAGTCCTCGTACTTTGGAAGGCTGAGGCGGGAGGATCATTTGAGTCCAGGAGGATCACTTGAGTTTGAGGCTGCAGTAAGCTATGATCTCACCTTTGCTCTCCAGCTTGGGTGACAGGGTAAGATCACATCTCTGAAAATAATAAATAAATAAATAAATAAATAAGTTGGGCATGCAGACAGATAAAGGATAAAGCATTGAAGGCATCAAGGAAAAAACAGGGGTGAATAGCTCAATTCCACCCTTTCCTGTGTTGCATCTCCATGACTCAACAGCCTTGTTTTTACAGTAAAGGGACAGCCAATGCTAACAAGGGTTTGGGGTAATAACCCCAACTCCAGGGATTGCCCAGTCTCGATTTTGTCTCCTGTTTCTTGGAGGTAAGGAAATGTCATTCTTGAACTGGGGCGTGGGCAAGGTCCGCTCCCACTCTGTCCCCAGAACTGAGAACTCACCCAATGTCAGATGGCAGAGCACTGAGGGGACAACCTGCCCAGGACAGCAGGCTTCCAGGGTGTGCTGCCATTAGAGTACCAGAGTGGGGCGGACAGGGCCTCATCCCACATCATGCCAGCAGGTTCTGTGGACAAAGGTGGCAGGGAGAAAAGCTCCAGCCAGGCTGAACAAGTAGGGAGTGTGTGTGTGTGTGTGTGTGTGTGTGTGTGTGTGTGTGTGTGAGAGAGAGACTGTTTATTAATTTATTAATATAAATAAGAATAGTATTAATATTAATATAGATATTATACATTAATATTTGTTAACATAGATAATAAACAGAGCCAGAGATAATGAAAGAGGAGATGGGGTGGGGCGTCCACTCCTCTTCCCAACCAAGCCAACGTGGGGTAAGGGCAGACAGGGAGGAAAACACACAGGGCAGTGGGGGGGCGATCCCTCACATTTAAGATTTATCTTTTATTTCTCTGTGACTGAAACTGAGCCACTTCCGATCTGTATCAGGAGGAAATGTGCTGCTTATGCGTTCATAATTAGACCCAGGTAATTCACTCTTTAATAATCAGCAGGCTTCTCCCACCAGCCCACTAAACCTCCCCTCCTGCCTGCTCGCTTCTATTTCCATCCCTGTCCCCTCCCAGGTGGGGATCCCTTAAAGAGGCCTGGCTGGTTTGTCATCCTTTTCCTTTCTTTCCAAATGGTCCTACTGGGGCCCTGGCCGGCGGGCCTTTCCCTTCGTTGTGATTCAGAGTAAGGTTCTGAACCAGGGCTCTAAGGAACCCGAGAAGCCGATTCCAGGAAAGGGCATTATTTCAGGAGCTTAGACAGTGAGCAAGCCCAGCCCACTCGCCCTCTGGCTCAGCAGAGCCCAACCGAACCCTCCCACCACAGGGAGGAGACCATCTCCAGAAAGCCAAAATGATGAGAGGGTTCTCTTTCCTCCTGTCTCTCCAGTGGGCGCAGGGAGGATAGAAAATTGTCCTTTGAGATATTATTGCCGCTGTCATTGTGAATCGAGGCCCAGCGCTCCAGGACTCCCAACTGAGCACACTGCCTCCATCCCCTCCAGCCCCCAGCTCATCTCTCAGCCAGTGCCCAGGCCTCTGCAGAGGGGACTGAAGGAAGCAAGATGGATGAGGCCCTTAAGGAATGAGGGCCCAGGAGACGGGGGAGAAAAATTAAAATGCAAATTACTTTTGCTGTTTTGTTTTATATTGTTTCTTTAAAAATATTATTCTCATTACAAAAGTAAACCATGGTCACTGGAGAAATTTCCAAAAACCTCAGCGTTCAGAAAAGAAGAAAATGAAAATCACTGTTAATCCAGCCACCTAGAGATAATTACTAGGAGGTATTTGCTTGTGGTTCTCTTTACATATTTATATAAATCTTAATCCACAAACTCAAGTGAGTAAGAAATGAAAGATTACCAGTCAGTCTCTGTTAGGAGCCCCCTGTCCCTCATTCCTCGGAGGTGGTAGAAATCTCAGCTCAGTTCTGAGTCCCACACCCACTTTCCTGACCCTGTGATGAATTCCGCAGGCTTAAGGCAGGCGATCATCCCACCCACGGCCCTCTCTGTCTGCGCTGATGTCCAGCAAACCTCTGTTGTCTATCTGCTTCCTAAAGGTCAGTCCTGTGGGTCGCTGCTGCACGGAACCTCATTCTCATCAAAAAGACAGCTGCAGAACGCCTGCTTGCCTCTTTCATGCCCTTCTCAGAGCACTGACTCAGAAGCCCTTCTGTCTCCAAATCATTTTGGAGCTGGAGGCAGCTTGCTGTGGCCCCTCAGCACTTCATGTACACTGAGGTGAGCTTGCAGGCATGTAGGAGGTGAGCTTGCAGGAATGATCTGAGGGCTTCTGCCTCCTTAGGGCTCCCTAAGAAAGGTATTTACCATCTCCCTCTGCACGCTGATCCCCCAAACTATCTGGTCTTCTGTCATCTCTCTCCAGGCAGAACACGCCTCTACCCCCTCTCAGAGACCTCCTCACATCCAAGGTCTCCTTGTGTCCCCATGAACTCTCTTCTCCTCACCTCCTGCTCTACCTTGCCCCAAGATGAGGGAGATTCTGTTTTAACTTCAGAGGTGGGAAAATTTGCTTTTATGCAGGATTGCCATATAAAGTTGAGCAGTGTGTGCACCGCACAACAGGGAAATTTCACATGCCATGCCCAGGGAAAGGGCACCTTTTTGTAATTCGCCCAAAGGTACCATGTGTGTAAGCCATAGTGCTGCCCTTACTCATCACGTCTTGTTCCAAACCTATACCCGGGCCTAGATTTTGAAACTCAAAAGCTAATAATTTGACTCTTTTCTTAGCTGAGTTCTGCGATGCCCTCCCTTCCCTGAAGCAATTAATATTGAGCAGTCTGGCTGCTGTCTGGCTGCAAGGAAGGACCACAGGTGTCAGGAAATGCAGGGGGATGCCTTGGTTAATACTTGACAATAGCATGCCCAAATGTATATGCCCATTCGCAGCTCCAAATGCTAGGTTCAGATCTTTGGGGTTGGGGGGCAAAACTTGAATTTTTAAAAGCATGCCAGGTAATTCCGAAGGGGTTGGGGAGAATTCCCATGAAAAGCAATCGAGACCAGTCCCTGGAGAACTGCTGTCCCCAGCCCTTCAGCTCCCAGTGGGGAGCCGTGGGTGAGGCTGCTTTCCTCACCTGGATGGGTGAATTCAGGGGTTGGGGGGCCAGGCTGCAAGGCAGCTTTTCATATCTTAAAATGCCCTAAACAACCTCAAGTATCTTCTTGCTTTCCCTGTTTGGTTCCAGCTGAGATGTTGAGACCATCCACTCACTAGTGAAGCCCAGCACCACTTCTGGGGGAGTGTCATCTTAAAGGCTTTCTCCAAGAAGGGGCAAGATGACTCCAAGCCATCCAGTCCCCTTCTCCCATCCACAGGCAGCCCACAAGCAGCCTCCTGGTGGGAGGGGGTGGGACAAGCACCTTCCCCAGCAGAACTGGGGTACAGAGAACCCCATATGCCTCCTCAAAGGAAGCCTTCAGGATGGAGACAACCTCACGTCTGACCTGGGAGCCTGACAGGAGCATGTTGCATTTCTATTGCCTCAGCATAAAATGGCAATGCTAATGTAGTTTCCAATTTAGGTTTTAAAATGCCACTTTAAAGGACAGCTTCAGTTCTCTCACTTAAAACTTTTTAAAAATAATCACATTTCCTCATGAATCAGGACATGGGCATGTTCATCCCTTCCTCCCCATCAAGGACTCACAGAGCATAAGGCATCCTCTTCCACAGACCTTTCATGATCATTGTGTGCCGATTCTTTGGACAGGGGGCTTTCTCTGCCCCGACCCCAGATCCACAGCCCCTTCTGCCTGGGGCCACTGAGCAACCAGTGACACTTCTGCCACACCCCGTGAAAGAAGACTTGCTGCCCAGTGACAGAGCGGGAGGGAGGACTGGGAAAGACATGAGAGCTGCCCGGGCAGCAGCCAAAGGCAAGGTTTGAAGCAGGGGGTGCTTGATTGTAGGGAGGGACTTATCCAGACAAGAGAATGGAGATCCCTGGTAGTTTTATCAAAAAGAAACCAGGTAGTTGGGTTTTCTTTTAGAACTTTGGGAGGAAAAGAAAGCATAATTTCACACCCTGAAGAAATATATGCCTGAATTTCATAAACTTGGATTTTCTTCCTCTTTCTAATTAAGGATAGAAATTCTCCCTACCCTTTCAGTGCATGTGGGGGGCAGGGATGGGCATAAAGAGAGAATGTTGTCCAAAGGATGTCTCTCCTATGCCAGGCTCCCATTAATCTGGGAAGCAACCTCAGGATTTATGCCCAGGAAGACAGGGCCCCTCATAGGAAAGAGCTTTCTCTAGAGGACTGGATTTGTAGGCTTGACCTGGTGTTTGGGGAGGAATGGGGTGAGTAGGAGGGGGTGCCTGTCCTTGCAGGGCCAGGAGTAATCCCCTGAGAGGGAAGTCAGGCTTCTAGCTGCCCACGTAGGTCCCCAGCTCAGGAGGAGAATCTACAGGCAAAGAGCTCAAGCCTGCACGACCTGCTGCCAGCTCTCCCAGCCCCAGTCCCTCACGGGCTGGCCCAAACTGCTGACTCCTGAGGGTGCAGAGAGCTCAAGCCTGCACCTCCTGCTGCCCGCTCTCCCAGCCCCAGCCCCAGCCCGCCACAGGCTGGCCCAGACCGCTGACTCCTGAGGATGCAGAGAGAAGGCAGGTTCCCAGTCCTAGAGCTTATTGCTGACTGAGACCAGTCTTTCTAGCTGGTCCTGCCCTCAGCCATGGGTAGGGGTTACAAGTCAATGGGGCCATTCCCTGGCCTCCCAACCAGCCTGCTCCTGAACCCTAGGAAGGTAGAGCCCGATGACCCTTCCCAGTCCTTCCTTTGTGGCCAAAAGCCAATCTGGATAGTTTTGTTGTGTTTTGTTTCATATTTTGAATCCTTGTCAGATTTTTAAAAATTTCAATTCATTTTGATTCCATTTTTCATTCTAAATAAATATTCACTTTAAAACCTAATGATTTGCTCTTGTTCTCAGAGAGGGCCCCTAAGATGTACAAGCTCCAGATTTCAAAAGACCTAGAACCGTCCCTAAGGATGGACGACAGGGTGAGTGAAAGGCAAGAGGCTGCTATAGTCTCAGTGTCCAGCAATGGGGCTCTGGGCCTGGGCAGTAGCCAGCCCTGTGGAAATATTGACGGCAAGGAGAGGGAGAAGGCCCAGCAGAGACGACAGCCCAGGACACACGTGGGCCTGACGCTGCTGACCACAGACATGAAGCTCTAGCCACAAGGGAGGTCTGCTTGACACCCTGGGCTCCGACTTAAGCCCAGACTCAGAGGTCCAACCCCAAGAATGAACCCCACTCTCACCCTGGGAAGACTGAATATAAGGCACACAGTTGAGACCAGCAGTAATCAGGTGGGGACTGCCTGGGTCTCATCCACTAAAGAGAGGGCAGAAAGGAAGGGTTAGTTGGGGCCAAAGGCTGGGAGAGGGGGCTTCCTGGGAGGGTTGTGTCTTGCTGGCACTTCAACCTTGGTACCTGCCCCTTCCTCTAGGACCTGACAGCCTTTTGCAAAGGCTCACCAGCCCCAACCTCAGCAGAGGAAAGACGACTCCATGCTTGGCTAGCAAGGGCAACAGTGCCACCAGCTTCATACGTCCCACCTGGCAGGGGGCTCCTAACAGGTGGGGTTTGCTTAGGAATTCCTTACAGCCTGACTGAGACACTTTCAGCTTGAGGCTCTTCTTACCGAGTCCTTTCTTCCCTCTCTCCTCTCATGGGTCAGAGCAGTACTGTGACCTCAATGCTCTCCCTGATGCCTCTTGTTCATGCCCCTTTTTTTTACCCATCACAGCTGTTTCCTCTAATACATCTTCTGCATGTGCTTCTTGGAGGACCTGAGATGACACTGAGCCAGACTGAATTTTTCTTCTTGCCATAATCAGAATAATTAAACAGGATTAAAAGACAGAATCTTTGTCATTGTGTGATTCATGACGTTTAATACTGCACCCATGCACTACTTAAAGTAATATGGCATCCCACTTGAAGTATTCATGCCGAATTTTGGAAAATACAATCCTAGACAAAACCAAACATTTTCTGAAGGAGCTCTTTTGCCCTGGCCTCACTACCAAGTCCCAGACCTTTCCATGAAGCAGTCCTGCATCAGTGCCATAGATGAGTTGGCGCCTCTGAAGTGATTAAACACACCTGCTCCCTGCCTTGCTACCTGTCTCCATTTACGGGTCTAAGGCACTCCTTCTGGCTCCCAGTCTCTCCATAAGTGTAACCACAAAGGCCAGGCCCCCTATCCTGGAAGTCCAGGGACAGGGACCTGAGGATGCTAGCCAGACTACCAGGGGCCCCTGAGCCTGGCAACTGATCCTAAACAACAGTCCTGTTCCCAGTCTTTGACCATATACCGGCCCTATCCCGGCTTTAGTCTCCTTGCCAGTCCTTGGCCAGAGTGGCGGCTCATTCCTTAGCATGCAGCGGCCCCACCCATGACCCCAGCCAATACCCCTAATTGAGCCCTGGCAGCAGGAGCAATGCAGTTTCACCACCATGCAAACCTCTGCCCTTCCTAGAGAAGGCAAGATGATTGGGTCCAGGGGGTGACAATCAGTCTATCAGTCCCAGGATCCTACAGGCCGTAACCTACTTGGCTTGAGGTTACACTGCTAAAGGGACTCAGAGAGGCAGATGAGGTCACATGTCATTGAGAACATAGAAAAAAATGTTGAGGTGCTAACCAATGAGTGGTGAGACCTGATTCAAAAATAAATGGCATAACATTCACCAGCCTGGTGAATCTTGAAACTGACTCCATCCCATCATCTGATCTGACCAGAGACTGGCAGGCTGACAGGACCACAGGACAGAACTGGAGACACCCTTTCTGGGATAGGAGACAAAGCCCTTTCAGAGTTTTCTCCTTGTAGAATCCTTTCTCCCTTTCTCCCTCACACCCCATCCTCTCTCCAGTTACCCCACTCCACTAACCAAACTGCAGCCACTTCGAAAGCCCTGGCAAGACCATTTTCCAAGCCTCCTATGGACTATTCTCATTAGGAAAGCCGCTTCATTCCAGAGTCTGGGCTTGCGCTACTTGCTATTTCGTTCTTAAAATGGTTATTGTAGGCCGGGCGTGGTGGCTCACACCTGCAATCCTAGCACTTATGGAGGCGGAGGCAGGCGGATCACCTGAGGTCAGGAGTTCAAGACCAGCCTGACCAATATGGTCAAACCCAGTCTCTACTAAAAATACAAAGAAATTAGCCGGGTGTGGTGGCTGGTGCTTGTAATCCCAGCTACTTGGGAGGCTGAGGCAGGAGAATCACTTTGAACCCGGGAGGCGAAGGTTGCAGTGAGCCGAGATCATGCCACTGCACTCCAGCCTGGGCGACAGAGTGGGACTCCATCTCCAAAAAAAAAAAAAAGGTCATTCTAAAATGGAACCTTAAAGTCACCAACCACTATGGTTGCCAAAGTCATCTAAAACAAACAAACAGAAAGTCACTAACAGGATAATGATTTAAAAAACAAACAGAACGATTCTGCAAGCAAGGGCATCGTCCGTACTCACAGAGGGAGCGGCCATTCCATGCCCCGGCAGACTCACACCACACAGGGAAACCACGCCAGCAGCCACCAACCCCAACCCGGCAGACTCACACCACACAGGGAAACCACGCCAGCAGCCACCGACCCCAACCCGGCAGACTCACACCACACAGGGAAACCACGCC
>NW_012109585.1:2028027-2030455 GCF_000951045.1 Mandrillus leucophaeus
AAGTGCTAGGATTGCAGGTGTGAGCCACCACGCCCGGCCTACAATAACCATTTTAAGAACGAAATAGCAAGTAGCGCAAGCCCAGACTCTGGAATGAAGCGGCTTTCCTAATAAGAATAGTCCATAGGAGGCTTGGAGAATGGTCTTGCCAGGGCTTTCGAAGTGGCTGCAGTTTGGTTAGTGGAGTGGGGTAACTGGAGAGAGGATGGGGTGTGAGGGAGAAAGGATTCTGCAAGGAGAAAGCTCCAAAAGGGCTTTGTCTCCTATCCCAGAAAAGGTGTCTCCAGTTCTGTCCTGTGGTCCTGTCAGCCTGCCAGTCTCTGGTCAGATCAGATGATGGAATGGAGTCAGTTTCGAGATTCACCAGGCTGGTGAATGTTATGCCATTTATTTTTGAATCAGGTCTCACCACTCATTGGTGAAGCCATTCATGCCTTCCCAGGACCCAGAAAGTTACTAACAGCAGGAGCATCACCTCCATCCCAACCCCCTCCATCCAACTGACGAGCTGAGTCTCCCCCTGGCTGAAAGTCCTGATGAGTAGGCCTGTTCTGGCTTCACATAATGTTCTCTAGCATGCTGCTGGCTGAGAAAAATGCTGTCTGAAACAGGTCAGGTCTTCAGAGAAAGGGACTCCCCCCATCTCCCGAGGGCCCACTGCCACTGCTGCTACTATGTCACGGATACATGGTGGCTGTCCTGTGCTAACATGGATAAGCCCTGGACCCTCTCAGAGCCAACTTTGCCATCTGGAAAATGAGGCACTGGCAGCAGCCACGTAGAGGGGCCCAGCACCCTGTGCACTGGAAGCAGACCGGGCAGCCCCCGGGACCAAGGAGGGCTCTGTCTGGGATGCTGATTGGGCAGATGGGGCAGTGCTGAATCCTGTCAAGCCCTGCTAAAACCCCCACAGGCCTATCTCTGGGACTAAGTGAAAAACATCAAAGAGGGCATTTTTGTACCTCATTTGGTAAACACTGTAGAGTCAGGACTTGGAACCACAGTTTCAACTTCGACAAAGAGCTCACTGAGGTGATTCTGCCGGGCTGAGCAGGGATTTGTGGGTATGAGCTCTGGCCAAGGTCTGCACACCTTAGTTGTTCTTGTTATGCTGGTGGCCAGGCATGAGGTGGGAAGAGAGAATAACGAACTCATCTTTCTACTGGATCTCTCAGCCAGTGTCACCAAGCTCTCCCCATGTATTGCACACCTGAATGTGGGAAGAGGAAAAGAGGAGAAGACACAGAAGTGAACTTGGCTGACCCTTTGAGGGTCTCTGACAAATGAGCAGACAACAGGGCTGGGACCAGGGTGAGAGGTGATGCATCTAGGGGCAAAACTGAAGGAGACGCCTATTCCCAGCCCTGCACTTGTGGACTCTTGAGAGTGAGTGTGTCACTCAGTATTGCGCCCTAGGCTTCTCACCCACCTCCCCCTAATTCTGGCCCTGAAAGAAAATGCCAGGCCAGAAGTGAGCGGTGGTGCTTGTTAAGAAGTGCAGGGGCTGTGGTGGTCCAGGGTAGCTGTTCCCACTCTGGTCTGGGGGGCCTGGAAGAATTCTCAGAGGAAGTGAGCAGTTCAGACTCCTGGGAAAGGAGATACCTCCCCACTCAATCCAACTGATTGCACACCTCTGTCCTGGCCACCTCACCTTTCCAGGGCTGCCAAGAGCGGGGGTGGGGGGACTACTAGCGCCGTGTCCTTTTCTTGCCCCTCTGTGCCCAGGCAGAATAGGCAAAAGAGAGCTGAACATTTGTGCACACGGTGCAGAATGCACACAGACTGGCAGGACGCAGCCGGAGAGGACACGGGGTCCATGGAACCAGTCTCAGCTTGAATATGCTTGTCTGGGAGCGCGTCTGCACACCCTTGCAGGTGGTGTGCCCGGCCTGAGCTACCCAACAGCCAGTGGGCACTCGGAACAAACCAGGCCATGCCTGGAGGGAGCCTGTCAAGTAGGAGGATGAATGCAGGTGTGCACGCTCGGCTGAGCTTTGTCTCTGAGTTGGTTTGCTTACCTCAACGGTTTGTCCCTGTTTGGCGTGTGGCTCTGTTCATAGGTCTGTAACTGTGTCTTTGCACGTCAGTCTTCCTGTGACCCTGTGCTTTTCTGTCTTTCTCTCTGTCCCTGTCTCTGTCCCTCTGTCCGTGAGTGATGTGAGGCCACGCCGGGGGCAGTCGCAGCCGCGTCCTCTCTTGCCCTCATTGGTTCGCAGCCGTCCCCCCGGCAGCCGCCGCCAGTCCCGCCCCTCCCCCGCACCCCCGCGAGGCCTTCCCCAGATTCCACTTAGAACCTCCCAAATGAGCCGCCTGGCGTCAGTAAGTCCCCCTCCTGGGTTCATATCTAGGATTATGGTGGACCTGAGAGAAAGTGGGGAAGGTAGGCCATGCCACTTCCCATATAGACCCCAGGTGGAAATTCTAGGCC
>NW_012109585.1:2032370-2033752 GCF_000951045.1 Mandrillus leucophaeus
ACCGACCCCAACCCGGCAGACTCACACCACACAGGGAAACCACGCCAGCAGCAACCGACTTCAACCTTCAGACAGCGATTTTTCACCTTTGATCTTCACCCCCAGCTTCTGCGTCACGCTGAGTAGTTTAATAATAATTCCCTTGGTGTGTGGAAGAAACAGAAATAGCTCCACCAGGCACCACAGGCCTGCGTGGCAGTTTATGAAATCCTGGGCCTCTAATGCTCCCAGTCTCCCAAGTTTCCATTAAACAGCTGCCAAACGGCTCTCACTGGCAGGAAAGGCACCCTTGCCTTGCCTCCCTCAGTTTCTCCGCAGACAGGTCAGCAGGGAAGAAAAGCGTGTCACTCAACAACTACGTAATGGGAAAGAGGTTGCCCTGAGGTCCCACCCCGTGACCTCTGCCTGTCAAAGCCAACCTCTAAGCCCCTTTTTATAATCTTTTCCAAAGACTTAAATGTATGGTGACACAAAGCTCCCTTAATGGAAAGTCACTCTGGCTTGTATAAAGAGCTGTGTAAACTTCATCTCTGCATTTACTCAGTACCAGCCTTGTTTAATTTCCTGCCCGGGGATGTGCAGGGAACGTGACTGCCCTCTAAGGGCCCTGAACATCTTTCAAAAAAGAAACAGTACCCTCCCCACTTCAGGGCCCCCCCAAAAGGCAAGATACCTCCTCCGACTGTACTAAAAGGGAAGGCAGTTTGACCACATGTTCTCTGTTGAGCTTCTCTTTACAAAATGCAGCTTCAGACTGAGTGGACAAGCACAGACCACAGTTGGAGGGTCCCCTGCACCATGACCAGCTATGTGATCTTGGCAAGTGACACCACTTCCTGGGGTTCTGGCTTTCTCCTTAAGAAAGTGAGGGTGATAGAAGTGCCTATCACAGGTTGCTGTGGGGAGAAAGATGAATGCTAAGCCCCCACCTAGTGCTCAGCCTGTGGTAAGAGGGCCAGGAATGTTAGTTACTAGAATCATTCTGCCATGGCAGATGGTTCATTATAGTGGCTACGTGCATGGACTCTGGAGTCCCACTTTCCGCATCCGAGTCCCAGCTTCTTCATTCACAGGTGGGAGACCTTGCATGTGTCATTTCTATAAAATGCAGCATGGGAACAGCAGCGGCTGTGGGGAAGGAATGAGCAGTGTTGGGGACATCAGGTTCAAAGACTTCCTTGCCCACAACCACCACCACCACCACCACCACCATCATCCCTGTTTCACCACCATCCCCGTCCTGCCATTGTGACCAGCGGAGCTGCAGGGACCTTTCCTTTGCAGACCTTTGCACACCAAACCCTTTGCAGACACCCCGCTCCACACCATTTCCTGGACAATCACAGCGTGTTTCCAGAGGAGGACCAGAAAACACTTATTTA
>NW_012109585.1:2037457-2070950 GCF_000951045.1 Mandrillus leucophaeus
CGCCCTGGAAGACGCGGCCGGTGTAGTGTGGGACTGAGCCACGGCCGCCGGGCGCCCCGTCCCGACCTAGCCAAGAGCAGCCAGCTTGAGCCTGGTAGAGAGGGCATGATGCCGGGGATCGCTGGCCCCTGGGAACACTGCGCCCTGACCCAAAGACCCTTTCTGAACTAGAGTGGCAACCCCAGCGGAAAGGGAGACCGAGGCGTCGGGAGGCTGTGTAGGGTCTCGATTCCAGTACCTGTAGGTACGGTGGTTCTGATCCCCTGGCCGAATCTTTCTTCCTCTGGACAAAGGGTCCAGTCGGGAAACCTTCCTGAAAGGCGGCGCGCCAGCCCGGGCACAGAAGGCTTGCTCGCCGCCTGCTGACTTCCTTACTTTGCACACGGAAGGGACAGGAACCGCGAGCGTGCAACTAGCCTGGAGCTACCTGTCTGGACTCGCAGGCCCTGTGGCTGTTTCCCCACTGCTGCCACCACCTCTCTTGCTCCTTGACACCGAGGAGGACCCCACTAGGATCTCAGCGTCGTGAACTCACCTGAACTTTGGAAGGTTGGCACTCCGGGGCCGCATCCCCCTGGGGAAATGACTGAACGCGGGGTTTCAGTGGGTCCCGCCCGGGTCTAAGGACCCTGTGTTCCTTCTGTGGGCACGGGCAGTGGGAGGCCAGTGGAAAGGCGCAGGGGCCCACCTACGCGTCTCACATCTTCAGGGGCCGCATTTCTACAATAAAAACTCACCCAATTAGACCTAGTGCTGAGAATGTGCTGGTAATTGTTTGCGCCGCTTTGGAAAAGGGGATAAGGGTAGATCGATCCCGAGTAGGAGACCCAAGGGAGACCCACCTCCCCTCCCAGGACATTTTGATGATACTACCCCCTCTTCAGCTTTTCCCCAGGGTCGGTCAATTACTTCCTCGGGAAGTTTTTTTTCAGGATGGTCTCCAGGGAAAATTGCTGCCTGACCTGCTGAATAAATTCCCATTAACAGGGCTCCTGGGGACGCTTTCTGCAGGGCAGTTCCTTCCACCTGGCATCTTCCCTTTTGCTCTGGGCTTCCCTGGGCCTGAAACCCCTGAAGAGCCATATCTGGACCAGAACCATCTGGTGAAGGAAGAGCCTGAAGGTCAGGTGGTGGCAGTTCCTCCCAAAGGAGATGGGGCACTTCCTCCCAAAGGAGATGGGGGCCTGCCCTGGAGAACCTGGCAGGAGGGAAATGGATGCATAAACCCAGTTAAGGGGAAAACAACTTCAAAGAACTTGAGAGGGACTAGAAAGGCTTGTGATAACCTTACAAAAACCTTAACCAAAGTTAACCCAATTATAGGGAGTCTTTTTATGGGGCTTTAAAACCGTTTCAGGAGTCACCTGGCTCTGGAGCACTAGAGCTTAGAGAAGGTTTGACTGAAAATGAATTTGACAGACTGGCTAATCCAGTCATTCTGACCCACGCCAGGGTCACTTGGGCTTTGGCAATCTTTAGACAACTAAGGACTCTTGGCTCTGGCCAAATGCGTACAGGCACAAAATTCTGCAACAATTCTAAGAGCTGTGACACTGAAACTGGTTCCTGAGGCCAGATTGAGGTTGGGGAAGAGAGATTGGCCAGGGCTCCTGAGGCCCAGCCCAGCCCACCACTTCTCCTCAGTCAGTGCCCAAGATTCCCTCCTGGCTCCTATCCCAGGAAGCACTGGAGAGGAGGCATAGAAACCAGAAAAGCCTCCCCGGGCTTGATTCTCCACGCCTTCCAGAACTAATACCCACCAGGCCCTAACAATGCCAATTCTATGATCACCTCATACAGCATTTCAGTTTGGTCTTCAGAAAGGTAGCCAAACCTCTGCAGCCTATAATAAAGGTAACCCAAGCTAATCTCCATGAACCTTGGTTGCAGAGAGGACTAGATGGAAATAAATGTGAGAAATATGAGGGCCCATGGCTGGCATACAAAATCACAGGCTGCTGAAATGGGGGACCCTTCAGCCTTGGTCTGAGGGATTAGGAGACTAATGTAGAGGCAGAGTATCCCTCTACCACATGTGGTGGTGGCCAGATCTGATGGCAGTATGCAGAGCGGTCAAACGTACAAGCTCTGGAGTTCAAATGCCTGGCTTTAAATCCCAGCTCCACCTCTCACTAGCTGTATGGCCTTGTGCAAATAACCTATTTGAGCCTATTCCCTCATCTGCAAAATGGGTATTATATCACCTAGCTCTACACGTTTGAATAATAGAGTATAACCAAAGTTATTATAACCAATAACATGCTAGCATAATGCTTGTACAAAATGAGCATCCAAATGATAGCTATTTGTAGAACTGAGCTATAGGCTTGAAGCAGCACTGCTGCTGGGAGAAGGAGACCCCACCAACAGGATGTGCTCTCACTAGGGCCCACTGTCTTTTGTGACCACAAACAAATGCAAAGACTGGTTCCTTCATGGAAGAACATGAGTAGATGAACATCATCTACTCATGACTGGTTTAGGATTCACTTGTAGTTCCTGGGCCAGAATCAGCTCAAACCAGAGTAATCCAGGAGGCTTTTGGGATCTCTCTGATGTCTCTACAGGGTTGCAGTGGCCTCAGCCACCTAAGTCAAATGCTTGGCCACTTCAAATGAATAGATACTTTGGGAATAAGTTTCTGGGTAATTGAGCCTGCACAGACCTGGAATCTAGAAAGCACACAGGGTCAGTAAGGGTACTATCTGCCAGCATTGTGAACCCAAGTAACATGGTTCTCTCTTCTAGGATAGTATTGGACTGAGGGGTAATGGGTTCTTTCTCATGTTGAACCCAGCCCCAGATTCTCTTCTGAGCAGCAGGGATGTGTCTGAATTCACATCTGCCCTCTACAGATATTTAGAATAAGTGGACTACAATGTGGTGATTGGATATTTAGATGGTGTTAAAATTGAACGCATGTCTTCCCAAGATTCCTACGTTGAAGCCCTAACCCCGAGAGTGGCTGTATTTAGAGTAAGAAAGTGAAGTTATATGAAATCATAAGGGTGGAGCTCTGTTCTGATAGGATTAGTGTCCTTGCAGGACCACAGAGAGCTCTCAACTCTGGTCAGGCGCAGGCACTGAGAAAAGGCTATATGAGGACACACTGAGAAGATGGTTATCTGCAAACTAGGAAGAGGGCCCTCAATAGAAACCGACTCAGCCGGAACTCTAATCTTGGAGGACTTCTAGCTTACAGAACTGTGAGAAAATAAATTTCTGTTTAAACTACCCAGTCTATGGCATTTTGTTGAAGCAGCCCAAGCTAAGAGAGATGACTGTCTGGGAGTAGACCTGTGCACACATCCTCCTGCCCTTTGCTCTCCCACCAGTTCCAAGATGTCTTGAAATCACCTTTGGAGACAGGGCATGGCAGGCTAAAAATAGGAACAGAGCCCATGTCACAGGTGTTTGGCTTCCTCTGCTATAACCAGCCACCATGAGTAGCCAAGAGGGTAGAGGAAGACATTTTTGTTGGTGGGGGTTGGGGGAGAGGCTGGAGATCATGGTGGGGAGGTAGTTGCAGATGCTAGGAGCCAAGGAGAGGTAGCATAGTGGTGACCAAGAGTCTGAGTCCTGGAGCCAATGACCTGAGCTTGGTTGTCCACTCCATGCCTTCATCGTATTTCTGATAGCCCGTTTCATCATCTGTAGAATAGAGATGACAATACCTGCTTCAAAGGATTTTCAATACTGAGTGAAACATGATCAGTACAGTGTTCAGCTCATGTTTGACATGTAGTAAATGCCCTGAATGTGAGCTATCATTATTAACCAGGATGGCCATTTCAGAAGTGCGTGCAGCGGTACAAACAACTGCTTCCTGTCAGTGACCTGTCCTTTATCAGCCATGTGCTATCAGGAAACAGTAAAGAGGTCTGTACTTCCCAACAGGTATGCCCAGAATTGGAGGACAGCTATTCTGGGTCTTTTCTCACTTTGCACTTTCCCCCTAAACTATCTCATTTGCTCTCATGGCTTCAGTTGCTTTTCAGATGACTCTCTCCACACTATCCCTGAGCCCACTCAACACCTCCATTTGGGTATCTCATGGGAAACTTCAAACTCAACAAGCCTAAAACTCATCATCTGTCTAAATTAGATCCTCCTTCAGTCTTCATCTGAATAGATTGCACCAGCGTATGGTTGCCCAAAGTAAAAAAGGCATGGTGGTCATTATTGACCCTAAACTCTTCCTCATCCTCCAATATGTAACTCATCACCCTCTAGGCACCACTCTACTCCTGTCCATGTCCACCATCACAACCTTAACTCAAAGTTCTACTTCCACTTTTGTCTCTCCTCACTCAATATAACACATCTGCCTCCAGCCCCAGCATATATACCAATGGCTTCTCTTTGCTCTCAGGATTAAACACAAAAGCCTAATAAGGACCAGAATCATCTGGTCCCACCAGCCTCGTCTTCTCTCACTCCTCTTACACTCCAGTGGCCTTTCAATCCCTAAGGCTCCTCTGCCTAAGCTATTTGTCTCTCCTCCTTCCTCTGGCTTGATGCCTTCTCATCCTTCATGTCTCCAGTTAAATGTTTCTTCCTCAGAGAGGGCTTGCCTAAATCCTGAGGTAAGATTATATCCGCTCAAAACCCCATATTGCCTCCCCAATCACAGCTACTAAATAACTGCATAATTAGTAGCCCAATGCTTCTTCCCACTAGTAACTGTAAGTTGTATGAACAGAGAACAGGGATATCATCTGTCCTGTTCACTGCTGTTTTCTCAATGCCTAGCATAGTTTTAAACAGAAAATAGGCAATAAATATTTATTGAATGAAATATAGTGGGAAAACAGAGCTAGAGGTTGAAGTAAATTTGAAAGGTGTATTTACATCTAAGCACGTATCCTTTGATTTTCCACCTTAAACTAACCTCGTATCAGGTGAAATACTGAGTTAAACATTCCTTTATTTATTGGTCTTCCAAGTGGCTAGTTTCCTAGGGGTGGTAATCCAAAGTTGTTAGCAACTAACGTTTCCTGTCTCCACCTAGGTAACACTTCAGTTATTACTGTATCTCCTGCAGAGACTAAAGAACAAACAATTTAAAAGTTTGTACCTTTAGCTATTTCTGCTTGAATTACTCCTTTTCCTGCAGAAAAGCACAGATCATTGCAGTAACATTCACATGCCTTCTGAATTGCCTTGAATAAGAACTGGTTAAATCACTGTTTCACATAACAACTTCCTCATCTTCTTGGACTTTGATCCCTTCCCTGGCTACTACATCTAAAATTATAATTCCACCTTGTTCCCCAACCCTGGTATCTTCCTTTCCTGCTTTTTTTTTTTTCTCTTTGGAACTTACTAGTAAACACACACATATATTTTATTTACCTTGTTTGGTGTCTTCATTAACCAGAATGAAGATCCTCAAGAGAAAGAATTTTTGTTTTAACCACTCTTATTCCTCAGCCTGACATCTAACAAGCCCTCAAATATTAGTCAAATGAATGAACAAGCTCATACGGCTCAGGGCCAGAAAAAATAGAAATATTCAGAAACACAGGAGTAGAGTCTATAGTTTAAAATCTCCCTCATTTGTGGGTCCTGCTTCTCCACCCTCCAAAACTGATTAACCTAATGAACTTGGAACTACTCAGTTATAGCTTCACTTTCCATGAGGACAAGAACTATGATTCCAGCTCTACTGCCTAGCATAAAGCTTGACCTGTAGTAATCACTGAATTGGCAAGTTAGTATTAATTGGGTTACAGTCCAAGCTGCTATAACAAAGCCATCCGCCACTCAAGTTTCTTTCTCACAGTACTGTTTCAGGGGTAGCACAACTGTTATCCTCATCCCTCAGCTTCCATGTCCACTTCAAGGTGCATACTCTAGATCCTGCCTTCATATCTGCATTCCAGCCAGAGAAGGAGAAAAGAGCAAGGGGTGCATTCCTCTTCCAGATATAATGCAGAAGTGGTGCCTATCACTTCTGCTAACATTCTACTGGCCAAGCTTAGTCACATGACCATACCTAGCTGAAAAGAAAGCTAGGAAATGTGGTATCCAGCTGGACACAGGTGTTCTGCAATGAAAGGGCAAACGGGCACTGGTAAGCTTACAGCAGTTTATTAAACAGACAATAAAAGGAAAGGACCTTCTTTTCATATGAACATCATCTCTCCAGCCTTACTATTTACACATTACTAGTTTGTGCCTGCATTCTTCACCTTCACTGAATTCACTAACTTGGTCTAAACAATTCTAAGTTAATGAAAACCACATTTCACAAAATTTTATGTAAACAAAAGGCAATTAGGGAAAGTCTACTGTTAATTACACTTCTGAACTAATGTTGGCAAAACTAAAAAGTGGATAAAATCTAAAAAGCCCTCCAGACCCTTTGTTGTTTCTTCTTCCTGAACTTCTCCCCCTATATCACCCACACACACTCTTCCGCAAAATTAATCTTTTATTCTGAAGCACAAATATGGTTCATATATTGGTTTTATCGTATGTTCCCACTCCCACCTGAGTGCAACGAAAGGCTTGCCCCTTATGTACAACAGTTAGGGAAGGATATTATGGAGTCTAAACTATGGCACTAAAATCACACTACAAAATTTTTAACACCCCAGCTTCTGTAAGCTCTGAAATTAAAAGTACACTTTTTGCAGTTATTTTCTCTTGTCAAGTGTATCAAGGAAACTATGCCCTGTCTACTTTCTTTGGGAAAATATTAAATGTTAACAGGTTAAAAGCTCTAACTTGACTATTAATTTTGCAGGTTCTACAAGCAACAATTCCAAGAATTTGGTAACTTTGTAGCAAAGTCCAAAAGTTCAAAGAGAAAGGATATGAGAGTTTTCTTAGCTGAATTTCCCCCTTTCTTCTCAATTATACTTTAGCCAACCCTCTCAATACCCCACCCCACATCAAACCACTTCTCAGGCATAAAGAGATCTAATAAAACATTGAGCAAGAAACAATTCAACTAAGAAGTATATTATTACATTATTTAAAAGGTAAATTCTAAATACTTAAAAAATTCACATCCTGCTTCAGTACTCTCATTAATTCAACAAATACTGGCATGCTTACTTATATCAAGAACTGTTCTAGCAGTGGCAACACAGGTCTGTCCTCACAGATCTTACATTCCCATGAGGTAAGATAATAATAAACAGGGTAAATAAATATATATGTTGGATGGTGATAAATGCTACGCAGAATGAAAAGCTTTCTTAGGTACAAAGAACTCAAGAAACACTTTGGAACCAAACCAACTTCTCTAAGAACTCTTTCAAAAAAGGAGCTAGAGCTCCATCCATAATCAGTAAAGTATCTGTGAAAGAAAGCCAAGGATCAATGTACAGTGACTAACAGAACAGGTTAGAAGGGCACACTCATAAACCTTTGCTACTGGTTTGGGGGTTTCAGTTTTTACTTTTCTCACCGTTAAAATTCTCAGCATTTATCTCAGATGAAAGTATTATTTAAAATGAAATAATGGAGGCAACTTACTAGATGGGGAAGGGGTGATTAAGACAAAGTATAAGCATCTTTTCAAAATCCATCTCTAAACATCAATAAACTGCCTCAGAAAATCTCTCACTAGGAATTACACACACACCCACTTGATACAATATGGATAATAAGTCTTAACCACCAGTCTAAATCCCTCTTCCCACCTCCCATCCGACATACTTTAACATGGAGACGGTTAAGCAAGCGGCCCATAGCTCTTCTTTGTATTGCCCATTACCCTTTAAAAAAAAAAAACAACCAATTTAGATAGAAAGAATAAGTTATTTTTGTTTTTGCAAAGTTTATTATAGACTTACAAATTCGACGACAAAAATCAGTAATATTTAAAACGTTAAATGGGAGGGGTGTTTTAAAAATGCTTCCTTCTTTCAATCATAAATACTATAGAGCTCTAAATAAGTACTCCCTTATAAACATTGCTGCAGCCTACTGACAACCTTAAAAATGTTTATAAAATGATACCTGCATCAAAACTGCTGTAATACAAATAGTATTAGCCACTGTCCCACCCCCTCATCACCTGAACTGTTTTGGCTATAGCAACCTGAAAACTAATTATCTTAAACCCAAGAGAAGCCAACATCCTTAGTGCTCACTGAACCTTCTTCTGCCAGGACAAATGTGCTTTTTAAAAAAATACACTTCTAAAACAACCAGTGATGTTGCTACAAAATACCTTACAAAATGCCTTTTAAGTAAAAAGACATAAGAATGAACTGATTCTCAGAAATTGGTAGCAATGTCCAATCTTTTGGCTTCCCTAAGCCACAATGAAGTATAATTATTTTGGGCCACACATAAAATACATTAAACACTAACGATAGCTGATGAGCAAAAAAAAAAAAACCAAACAAACAAAAAAACTCGCAAAACAATCTCATCATGTTTTAAGAAAATTTACCAACTTGTGTTGGGCCATATTCAAAGCTGTCCTGGACCACATGCAGCCCATGGGTGCGGGCTGGACAAGCTTGAATGCCGGAAGTCTTTCCTTAAAAAAAAAAAAAAAAAAAAAGGGAACGAGTGCTTTTGCATCTATCCTTTTAGGGTTAAAATATGTAGTTTGGTTTTTCTACATTTCTGGCAAGGGCACATGATTTTTCACCATTCCATTTTTTTTTTTTTTTTTTTTTTTTTTTTTTTTTTTTTTTTTGAGATGGAGTTTTGCTCTTGTTGCCCAAGCTGGCGTGCAATGGCATGATCGTGGTTCGATGCAGCCTCAGCCTCCTGGGTTCCAGCGATTCTCCTGTCTCAGCTGGGATTACAGGTATGCGCCACCACACCCGGCTAATTTTGTATTTTTAGTAGAGACGGGGTTTCACCATGTCGGTCAGGCTTGTCTTGAACTCCCGACCTTAGGTGATCCACCTGCCTCAGCCTCCCAAAGTGCTGGGATTACAGGTGTGAGCCACCATGCCTCGCTCACCATTCCTTTCTAATTAGAATGAGTTTGCACATCTTCTATATGTAATTCAGAGGTTGGTGAAAGTGTGCACCACAGTGACAATGATGCAAAGTCAGTCTGTGATTTAAAATTTTTTCAAAAAAGAAGACAAAAGAAAATAAAAAATCGTAAATTCACAAAGTGGATAATCAAAGGTTGATACACTGAGGTTAAGCAACATCAGAAGTAATTATTCTGAATTAAAGAACTAGTAGAAATGTAAAAGATAGTAATAATTTTAAGATTTGAGTTCTTACGTTCTAAGTACTGTTCTAAATACTGTACTTGTATTACACTTCAATTAATCGTCCCTTAAATCCTTCCTATGAAGTAGACTTTTCCTTTACAGGTCAGGCAAGTGAGGCACAGAGTGGTTAAGCAACTTGTCTAAGCTATGAGGCCCATGACTCAAACGCAGGCAGGCCAACTCCAGAACAAAACAAAACAAAAAAAGACACATTAAGCAAGTTTTGAGGTTTATTAAAATAAAGAATTAGCAAACAATATGCAAAAACAAAGTTCTTAAGAGTTATGGCTTTGAAAAGCACAATATAGTAAAACCTAATACATTTTTATAAGTATCAAAATAACAATTGAAGCATGTTGCTAGAATTTCAGCTTCTACAACATAAACAGAAGCAAAACAAATACAAATAAGCAGCAGACCTACAGTGCAGCCATCAGCTTGGTCTTCATTATCTGCATATGAAATATCTTAAGAAAATGTGGGCAGGTAGACACAAACATCTGTTTCCATGATTACAATCCTCTTCAATTTTAAAATAAGTGAATTTCAAAATACAACTTACGCCAACCATGTTAAAAAAAAAAAAATCACTTCCCTAACCATTATCTTCTAGAGTTCCTATAGTTAAAATACTTTATGAATAAATCAACGCAACATTATCTCGATATTAGAAAGGAAAATCTGACCCTAAAAGTTTTTTTTTTTTTTTTTACAAAGAACTTCGGATTCTTTGGCCTTACTGGAGTTTTGTTATAGCTAACACTAGTCTGTATTAATTAAGAAGGCACTATTAATGAGGGGGGGAATCTACCTGTACACAAAATTATGTACTTTAACAGCATCTTCAAATAAACCTTTAAAGGATAATGGTTTATGATCATTTTAAGAATTTTAAGAACTGAGTTATTTGGACAAGAACCATACAAACCTTTTTCACTCTGCCATGAATGATCGAAGAATCCTGCTCTAGGACTGGATCTTTTCATAGAAAATAACTTATCACCTGTTTTACTGCAATTGCTACTAGCAGTTATTATATAGCATGTGCTCTTCAAAACAGAAATAAAAACTGATGTGTGAAATCCCTTTCATTGGTTTTGGTAAACCATCCAATTTTGGGCTGTCATTTCAATTATAATACAGTTGTATTTTAGAAGATAAGATAATCCAATATAACAAAGGCTTGATAAATATTGTCACTCTGTAATCAGGACATAGTAAACTGCAATTCAGCAAATTCCCAAGAACTGTCCAGGTTTCTTTCCAGCAGGTTGAATTCTTTGTTTATGCAGAAGAAATGCCTTCAATTCTCACATTCGATTCATGCATCTTATATGATAAGAAAAGTTAAGAATTTTACTTATATCAATGAGAAAAATGCTGCTGCTCTGGGGGACCTGAGATTAGTCCCCCAAAAGCTGCCCTAATAATATCTGATACCACCTATAAACCACCACTTAGGAAAACTCTCTCCATAAAAATCACCAAACACTTCTAAAACCACCAGTCTACCTACCACCCTAAGACACTTGCTCATCTAGCTGAACAATATAACGATGACACACATTTATATTTATACCCAAGAGAATAGGTGAGCATTTAACTAGTAAGACAAAGAAGGGAACTGACATTCTTTAAAGTTAAAATATAGGTCCAAAATATAAGTCATCACAAAAGGCTGAACTCAGTAATTATCAAAAAATTCTTCCTTCCTTATGAAGTAAAAAGGGTATTTATATATTTTAAGTGGCAAAGGTGATAATGATCCAAAGCACTATCAAGCAAATGACTAGAAAAAGTATAAAGAAATAGATCTAAATTGGTACATCAGATGTTCTCTATCACAGAAGTACAGCACTTTGATAGGTACTATCAAACTTTTTAGAGTTTCTCTGCTGTTGGTAGAATTTCATTTTTCGTATAAACTTTCTCTTCCAACAAAATACTACCACATGGGAAGGAACTGTTCCCCACAGGTACCCTCAGGTAATATGGAAGGTTTTTAACATGAACCCCAGTTCTAATCTTGACAACAGATTTCAGGTATGAGTACTTAATGATCATATCCTGAAGGATATCTTACTCTCAACTGTTATGAAAGGTATAAAATAGCTACATCCTCTATCTGTGCTATTAGATGTGGCTTGTTGAACTGTCTAGTACTCTTACTCTGGATTTCACCTCAGAAACCCAACCAATTCTATTTTTTTTAATATAGCAACAATACAATGTGAAAAATTATTTATATTCTGACACACATATTTGACATTTTGATTGACGTCTTCCTTAAATTTCCTCTTTAAAAAAAAAAAAAGGTTAATGTTAGTAGATCAATAACGTGCCTACTAGTTTACATTTCATGTCAGCCAGGCAATACTGACCAGACCATAAATATTATGTAGAGATGTTAAGCCATTGCATCTCTTATATCTTGCTTTTTTGCCAATCAACATCTTTTTGTTGCTTTAATTCATTATTGAGATTTCATTCTATTCTGCTTTTTGCATTACCAAACTGGTTGCAATTTTATTATTCCCAGATTCTGTCTTTTCAGCCAGCATAAACATACTGTACATGCTATGTGATTATTCTAGTGGTGCTAGAATTTTACTATAAAACATTCTGTAGATTAAAACGTATAACCACAATTTGCTAAAATGGTTTCTTTCAGAGGTACTTTCCTTTCAGTAGCCAGTTTTTTAAAAATCTTACTAGCAAATTTTATTTCCTATACATAGATAAATGAAAATCCTTAGGGACTGTAAGAATAGCTGGACTGAATAAAGTTTTCATTTAAAGTCCAAGGGTGTGGAGTTGACAACTTTTAAGAGATACAACAGGCTTATAGTTCTCTGTCAAACTCTTAATTGTTAATAACTTTAGTACTGTCATTCATGAGACACAACTCCTAAGAGAAAACAAAGAAAAAGCCAATCATGTAAGATCTTTTTAACTCAATACTGTGACATAACGACCTCAAATAAAAACAATTTTTAATTAACTCACAGTAGAAAACACCAATAAAACAATTCTTTAATTTCCACTAGTTTACTGCAGCCCAATGAAGTTGATTACATACATCCATTATTCAATCGGAGTAATTTTTTTCCACAAATTTGTTCCAGAGATCGTGCCGTAAGCCTGGTAAGTAAAAGAATGATGAAAATGTCAAAGTTCTATCAAGTAAGCAAATATTCTCTCTCATGTGGCCGACAGAACTCTGGAAGAAACAGAATGCATGTCATGTAATACTTACATTTAAGGCTCAGGTGACTGTCAGAAAGTATTTCTTTTACCCAGCAAAGAACTGTGAGCTGAAACACAAATGGCAATTCATCTGAAAGAACTAAAACCATCCACTGGCTGCACATTGAAAAAGCAATAAATAATGACACAGAAAACAAAAGAAATTGCATAATTCTTTCCTCGAAAATGCTTTTTTTTTTTTCTTCTTCACAAAAGCAGAAAGGACAAAGTGGAAAGTCAAACCAAACTAACATTTTAAACAGAAGAATTACATGACTCCATATACTTTCGAAAGGCACCAGAAAATAAAGCTTTCACTGATAGGTAAATTAGGTATTTTTTTTTTTCCAAAATAATTTCTTCATTCTCATGTCATAACTAAGTGTCCATTTGACGACTCCCGAGAAAAAAACTGGTTCAAAGTCCTTTATCCAAAGCCAAAAACATGATTGATTAAATGGATATTTTAGAGTTTTCATTCATGTCTTTTCTCTCTAAAGATTGTGTTTTGGGAGACTAGCTTCCACGTAAGTACTTAAAAAATGGAAAAAGAGCATCATTGATAAATGAGAGAAGAGTCTATATTTGTTGATGAATGAGTGTTTTGTTTTGTTTTCTGAGATGGAGTTTCGCTCTGTCGCCCAGGCTGGAGTGCAGTGGTGTGATCTCGGCTCACCACCACCTCCGCCTCCCAGGTTCAAGTGATTCTTCTGCCTCAGCCTCCTGAGTAGCTGGGACTACAGGCACGTGCCACCAAGCCTGGCTAATTTTTGTATTTTTAGTAGAGACAGGGTTTCACCATATTAGCCAGGCTGGTCTCGAACTCCTGACATCGTGATCCGCCTGCCTTGGCCTCCCAAAGTGCTGAGATTACAGGCATGAGCCACTGCACCCAGTCGAGTGTTTTAAAATCAGCTATCCCTATATCCACTGCTGATTCATTTAGTATCAGATCAGTAGCCTCATCCTTGGGGCCCAACTGAAGAGCCTCCTACAGCTCCAGTGCATAGGTCCTTGCATAGGGAGGCTAACGCAAGTAAGAGCAATGGGATTAACTACATGATTCGTCAGCACTGGTAACACCCATGAAACTGTAGTGAATTAAAAAGGCACCTTAAGTTGGAGCTATAGAATATACAGTCTTATAACCTAGGTTGAAAGTAAAACAAAAACCAGAAAAAAGCATAACTTCCTACAAATGTAATCTATAAATTGCAGTGTTTGTTAATACAAAAAAGGTACCAAGGATGTAAGGATAAGCATCTAAGTCCAAGTCACTTGAGTGTATTTTATCAAAGGTTACGCTAAAAACTGTCACCCATGAAAGTGCAAAATAAAAGATTAATGCATGTCAAAAATAGAGTTCTTGCAACATTGTCCAAAAGCAGCAAACATAGTTGAACAAGGCTGTGCATGCACTGTCACTTGCTATAAAGTAATGCTTATGACAGATTTTGAGTAAATGACATATACTTGAGATCAGTTATTTGCAATAATTTTTTTTAAAAAAGGAAATGTTTTACAAAAGATATATAGCATGAAGTCACATTACACTGAAGAACACTTATCTGTATTAAATGTAAATTTTATGTCATCTAGAAAACTATCATTTTGCATTTACTGAACACTACTGGTTAGAGCAGTGCATAGTGTTCCTTCAAATAAAACTTTGTTTATAGTTTCGTTTAAGCCCCTACCATACACTTTTGCAAAACAATGAATTACACTTTAAGTTGGTGGGACAAAGAAACTGGTAAAAGTACATCTTCTGGAAGATCAAGAGTAGGAGGGAAAACTTACTCTTCACTGTATATACCCTCTTATAAGCTACTATAACTTTTCATCATGTGATGCATTTTCAAATAAATTTAACAAATAAAAAAATTTTAGGGCAATAAAGTAAAAGCATGTTCCAGTTTAAGATCAATGCCAAATTTCTGAACTGGGGCATAATACTTACTCTGCATCTTTTACAACACTTCTGAGAGTTAATCACATGAACATGAATACAAACAAATGTAGATTCATCACAAAATACAAATGTATTGGTCACAATTATGTAGAAAAAAATAAGCTGTAATATCTGTTTTCCATGTAAGCTCACAGTATCTGTACTCAAAGTTTCTCTAAAATTAAAACAAGTCCACTAACAATATAATTGAAAAGAATACTTCTGCATTATGAAACAGAAGATATGGGGTTCAGAGGTGAGCCCATCTGAGTAAGGACTTTATCCAGCCACTGAAGAGGACCATGAAGATGAATCTCAATCCAACATGGGGTGCTGGTTACATCCTGCCGGTGATATTCTGCTCCCCAACCCTATGAAAATGAACAGATATCATCACAAATCCCTCTTTAAACTGTTAACCACTCTAAACCAATTTTACTATAACAAAAAGATAGCTTTTAACAGTAGAGATATGTAGAATTTACGTAAAGAGAATAATGATCACAAAACCAGTCTTAGTATTCATCATGAAATTAAAAGCAAGACAACAGCTACATTATTTAAAGATACATGAATTCTAAAATAATATATAATTCCCTTAATAGAAACCCTTGGAATCAGTTATATTTCATAATTTTTTTAAATCTTAAAAAGGTAACACAGTACAGTATCTCATAATTAAAACAAATATTTCTGCAGTGAGATACATTCTCCCTAAATGGGATAAATGCAAAATAGAAAATCACCACTAGGGCACCACAGTAATAATTACTGTAGACAAGATATATTGAAGAATGCAAAAATTGTGGGTAAAATATAAAGGAGAAACTGTGTATTTACATAGCCCCAAAGAATCTGCCTCCAAATATTTATAAATACTATTTTCTCTTAATTTCTTTGTAAGACTTAATGACTATTTAAAGGAAAAATTATAACAGTATTATAAGATATATAATGTGCAGATGTAAAATTTATGAATAGCACAAAGAATAGAAGGAAGTAATTAAAACTCTTCAACAGCAAGGTTTTCATATTTTACATTTTAAGAATAGTACAATATTAACTCTAGGTAGATTGGGGCATGTTAAAGATACATGTGTGGTAATTCCCAGAGAAACCACTAAAAAATGTAAAAAGATGTCACTTAAATGTTAATAAAGGAATCATATATAAAAAATAAAAATAAAACTCATAAATAGCCTTATGTAAGATCATGTCAGACTTTTTTTTTTTTTTTTTTGAGAAGGAGTTTCGCTCTTATTGCCCAGGATGGAGTGCAATGGCGCAATCTCGGCTAACTGCAACCTCTGTCTCCCAGGTTCAAACTATTCTCCTGTCTCAGCCTCCTGAGTAGCTGGGATTACAGGCATCCACCACCATGCCTGGCTAATTTTTGTATTTTTCAGTAGAGACAGGGTTTCACCATGTTGGCCAGGCTGGTCTCGAACTCCTGATCTCAGGTGATCCACCTGCCTTGGCCTCCCAAAGTGCTGGGATTACAGGTGTGAGCCATCGCACCTGGCCCAGGTTTTTTTTTTTAATCAAAAATTTTTTATTTTCAAGTTGTCTGAAAATCAGATAAGGCATCGTAGATATTGATAAATACATGCATGTATAATTTAATGTGGCAATCACATAGTGATTATCCTTTAAGGTGGGAAATTACTGGGATGAACTGAGATGAAACCTTTAGCCTAAAACTCCAGATAAAAATTAAAATACAAATTTTTCACTTTTATTTTCCTGGATTTATCAAGTTCTCTGGTTTACTGCTTACGATAGTCCTGGCCCAGGAAAACTGGGTGGGGGAGGGAGGGCGGTCAGGGGAGTGAAGAAGATTGGGGAGCACAGATTAAAATAAATATGCAGCCGGGCGCGGTGGCTCAAGCCTGTAATCCCAGCACTTTGGGAGGCTGAGACGGGTGGATCACGAGGTCAGCAGATCGAGACCATCCTGGCTAACACGGTGAAACCCCGTCTCTACTAAAAATACAAAAAACTAGCCGGGCGCGGTGGCGGGCACCTGTAGTCCCAGCTACTTGGGAGGCTGAGGCAGGAGAATGGCGTAAACCTGGGAGGCGGAGCTTGCAGTGAGCTGAGATCCGGCCACTGCACCCCAGCCTGGGCGACAGAGCGAGACTCTGTCTCAAAATAAATAAATAAATAAAATAAAATAAATATGCAAAAGTCACACTACGGTACAAGAAGGGAGAAATGCCTTCAGGGTAACCAGTAAACTGATGTATACAATAGACCTACAGCAAAGTATCATGAAAACACTGGACTGGGGCTGAATACCAAAAAGAAAAAAATCCATGCAAAGCATGTGACAGGTACTCTTCTTGTGCTAAATTCTTAAGAACCATGTAGATATAGTACAGATTGGTTAAATACACGACTAAAATTCTTTTCAAATTTTAAGCACAAATCTTTGGAATGTCAATACGATTAGGTCAAGAGAGTAGATGATAACCTTGAAAAGTTCCTTTGAAATTTGCAAATCCTTAATATTAAGGCTGGTGGAAAAGTAATTGTGGCTTCTGCCATTACTTTTACTAACAGTACTTAGCTAGAAATGAAATAATTTTAATATTCTAAAGAATTCCACCAAGTCACCCTAATGAAATCTAGTAATAATCAAAACTGTTGAAGCTAAGAGCCTCAAATAGCAATTTTAATATTAAATGCTGATACGGTTTGGCTGTGTCCTTACCCAAATCTCATCTTAAATTGTAGCTCCCATAATTCCCACATGTTGTGAGAAGGAACTAGGGGGAGATAACTGAATCATGGGGGCAGTTTCTCCCATACTGCTCTCATAGTGGTGAATAAAGTCTCATAAGAGCTGATAGTTTTATAAGGGGTTTCCTCTTTCACTTGGCTCTCATTCTCTCTTGCCTGCCGCCATGTAAGACATGACTTTGCTCCTTTGCCTTCTGCCATGATTGTGAGGCTTCCCCAGCCACGTGGAACTGTGAGTTTATTAAACCTCTTTTTCTTTATAAATTACCCAGTCTTGGGTATGTCTATTAGCAGCATGAAAATGGACTAATACAAATGCCTTCTAGAAATTTAGTCTTTTAACTAAAATTCCTTTTAATCTCAGCCCCTATTCAATATCAAAATCAATATCAATCATGCATTTTATAACGTCTAGATTACAAAATGAAATCTTAGATTATGTAGTTAAAATGACAAATTCAATAATTTTATTTAAAACCCTGTTAAATCAGGTCAAAAGCAATTATCAACTTTCATTTAACAAATAATTTTTTAAAATTATAACCTAAAGTCATAATATACATATTTATAGTGACTCAAATTACTTTAGAGATCACAACTCACTCACCTTGACAAAACTCATTCGAATGGTACACATTTTGGTGAGCTCATATACCGCCTCAAACCCATGGTTGACAGACTGAGCCAGAAGCTGAGCAAACTCCTGATTGTTAAAAATTTTGAGGCTGCAGCTGCTGGGAATCTTACAGACAGTGGTGGGATGAAAGCCATGATGAAAGTTGCAGTTCCTACTCTGTACAAATATGCTGCTGTCACTGAGACATTCCGCATACACCTCCCCACCAACATAGTACAGATGAACACCTTAAAAAGACAAGCATCACAAGAGTCAGGTTAAAGAATCAGTATAATGAAACCAAATAGACTGTATGGAGCAACGAAGTACCCATTAATCCACAGCAAACTTCCAACAGTCTCTAGACAGAAGTTACCACTAGATGGCCTTCTGCTGCCAAAGATAATCAAGAGGTTAACGTCTGCCTGCATTTACAAGAGTGAAGCCTCAAATAGGCAGCACATTAAGTTATCCATTTTTAGGTTGTTCTCTTTTTCCTTTTCCAACAATTATTTATCATCTCTATAAGAGAAAGAGAGGACTAAAAAAAAAAACCCAAACCTTCTTTTGATGAGTCCTTTCAAACAAATGCTCAGTGCTATCAACTATCATAAACAGTCACTTGACAGACTTTTGTACTCTTTGTGCTAACAAAGAGGACAGCAATACTAAAAAAAACCCCAAAGTTACATATATAATTTCAGGTCACAAGAAGAGCTTTGAAATGGCAGATTTATCTTACTTAAAATTTATATTTAAAAATATATGTATTCCTTTGCAAGACGTGAGGGCAAAAAAAAAAGAATTTTAAAAATACATAAATATGTGGAAATAGTTTTAACATTAAATATTCAAATTATATAACTAAAGCTAGTCACCTAGTATTTTCCCAACATATCCCTCCACCACCTCAAAACTAACCCATGAAAGAAAAGGTCCTAGAACTATATGCTGGGGAAAAAGAAAAAACTGATTCTAGAATTTCAAAATTCACAAAATAGATTTCCCTTAAATTACTTCTACTGTGATGGAAGAAAAAAAATAAATAAATGCCTAAAGTAAGGCGCTTCACTGAAAAAAACTAAGGCAAGTTGGCAGTAAACTCAAAAGACAATGAGAACTTTGTTTCTCAACTTATTTTTGGCCATAGGATTTTTAAAAATCACTTCTATAAGAAATCCTACACAATTATATTTATTTACTTTTTGTTCCTATTTTGGACCAAGATTCCCTCAAGTTAAAGAAGCAAAACGCAGCAAGGGGTAAAAACAAAACGTCTCAAGAAATAGGCAATACACTCTACCTGGGATGGGTTTCCTTCCTGATCACTTGATGCATGAGACTTTGACATTTTATTGCAGTATGAAAAGGGCCCAGTTTGTTGTGGCAACTATCTTGCAGGACAAATTATTAATAAAACCTTATTGCCTAAATTTAAAAGATGGGAGCAGTGGTGGTGAAGCTATTGGAACATCATTCACACTAGATTTCCCATTTCTAATTCCACTTCTCTCACATCATGGTAACCCTTACAAGTCATCTCAACCCAAAATACTCCACAAATACCTTAATTATAAAATTCTAATCCTTCACCAGCATTCATACACAATATTCCATAAATATGTGTCACGTATTTATACTGAGGCACTCTTCTAGCTACTAGGGATACTGTTGTGAACAAGGCAAGTTCCTGTACAGCTTATGTTCCAGTCAGGGTAACACTCAAAAAACAAAGTGGTAGTATGATTTCAGAAACTTAGCACTGGGAAGAAAAACTAAGCAAGACAAAAAAATGAGGGAAGATCATGTCTTTATTTGATTAACACATTCTTCAATATTGGCAACTTAACGCAGAGGCCATGTGTTAAACTTCTTTGTATGTTTCTAGCACCTTTCACAACGCATGGTTCATGGCAAGTACAACAAATGATTGAATTTGATTAAATGTAGGAAAATGACAAGATTACCTTTTCCAATATGTCGCCTAGTGTTTTCAATTGTCGAATTACGATTAACATTTGACAACAAACCCAAGCAGAATCTACTTTTGTTATTTGAAGGATCTGTGAATCCATCTACTAACACACTAGTAGAAGATGCATGAAAAGCTTCTCCAACACGATTGTTTAATTCATAGTAGACTATTGAACACCAATGTTTAGGCTCTTCATAGGCAACAGGCTGAACATCTGTGAACAAAACAGACAGAGAAGAAGTTTAATAAATATCAGAAACTTAGATTGTCCATGTGTTTATCTTTTAACCCAACCCAAGTATTACATGAAAAAGAAAATTTTCAGATATTTCACAAGTCTCACTGTCCTTCCTAGCTGTGAATCTATATCCGAAAACAGGCACTAGAAATCGGCTTGAATATGACGATTTAAAAAATTATAGAAATACCAGGATTGGCAATAGTCTTAGCTTGCTCGGGCTATAAAATACCGTAAGGCTGAGTGGCTTAAACAACAAATTTATTTCTCACAGGTCTGGGGGCTGGGAAGTCCAAGATCAAGGTGCCAGAAGATTTGGTAACTAGAGGGGACCTGCTTCCTGGCTTGCAGACAGCTGCTTTCTCACTGTGTGCTCATATGGCCCCTCCTCAGTGCATGCTCTTAGAGAAAGATCTGTTTCTTTTCCTCTTCTTGTAAGGGAACTAATCTCATTATGACAATCCCACTCTCAAGCCTACTTATTTCCATCTTCAAATACCATCACACTGGGAGTTAGGACTTCAACATATGAATTTTAGAGAGATTCAACATGGTCCATTAGCATTCTACCCCAGCAACCCAAAATTCACATCCTTCTCACATGCAAAATACACACATATATTCTATCCCAACAGCCCCTGAAATCTTAACTCATTTCTGCATCAACTCTAATGTAAGCCCAGTATTATCTAAATATCATCTACATAAGATATGGCTGAGACTTGAGGCAAAATTCCTTTCCAGCTGTAAACCTATGAAACCAGGTAATTTACATGCTTCAATACTATAATGGTGGGACAGGTACAGGATAGACGTTCCCACTCCAAAATGGAAAAACAGAAAAGAAGGGAGTGATGATGGGTCAAGAAAGGTGAAAACCTAGCAAAGCAAATTCCATTAGGCCTTAAGGCTGGAGAATAAACCTCTTTGGTTTGATGTTCTACCCTCCCAACCCTCTGGGTAGAGTGAGGGGGTGCCCAGGCCTTGGTTCAATACATGAATTTTGGGAGGACACAATTCAGATATAGCAGCAACAACACATTATTAATTGTTTTTCTAACATAAACTAATTCGGGTTTAAATTTGAGACAAAAAATTCTTTTTCAGAGACCTGAAAGATTTAACTCTAATCAGTATCTGTAAAATTATTTTAAACAAAAAGTTAAACTACAAAACTAAGTGAGACTCAGCAAATTAGGAATAGAGGGAAACTTCCTCAGCTTGATAAAGAACATTTACAGCTAATGTCATACTTAATGGTAGGAAACTAGAAGGTTTTCTGCTAAGATCAAAAACAAAGCAAAGATGCCTCCTCTCCCCCTTTTCACCATCATACTGGAAGTCCTTGCTAATGCCATAAAGAAATAAAAGGTACACAGATAGGAAAGGAGGAAATTGTCTTTGTTTGCAAAAGACATGACTGTCTACGTAAAAATAAGAAAGAACTGACAAAAAAAATTCCTGGAACTAGTAAGCATCATAGCAAGGTTGCAGGACACAAGGTTAATATGCAAAAGTTGATTGCTCTCCTATACACCAACAATAAACAAATGAAATTTAAAATAACAAAAATAATTATAATTTACATTAGCATCCCCCGAAATTAAATACTTAGGCATAAATATAAAGAAGTAGGAACATGCTCTATGAGGAAGACTACAAAACTCTGATAAAAGACATCAAAGAAGAACTAAATAAATGCGGAAACACTGCATATTCAAGAATAAGACTCAATATTGTCAAGATGGCAGTGTTTCCCAGCTTAATCTATAGAGTAATAATACCAATCAAAATCCCTGCAAGCTATTTTTTGGATATAGACAAAATGATTCTTAGTTTATATGCAGAGGTAAAAGCCTCAAAATAGCCAACACGATATGAAAGGAGAAGAACAAAGTCAGAGGACTGACACTACTTGACTTTAAGACTTAATATAAAGATACAGTAATCAAGATCATGATGAAATAAAAGGACAAACAGATCAAAGGAGCAGAACAGAGTTTAGAAACAGACCCAAATAAATACAGTCAACTGGTCTTTGACAAAGGAGCAAAGGCAATGGAAGAAAAAAATAATCTTTTCAAAAAATGATACAGGAAACAACTGGACATCAAAAAAGTAAACCTAGACTATACCTTATACTCTTCACAAAACTGACCCAAGATGGATTACAGACCTAAATGTAAAATGCAAAACTATAAAACTCCTAGAAAATAATATAGGAGAAAATCTAGATGACTTTCGGTATGATCATGCCTTTTTTTTAGGTAAAATCCATGAAAGAATGAATTGATAAGCTGGCCTTCATTAAAATTTAAAACTTTTGCTCGAGAAAGATACTGTCTAGAGAATGAGGAGACCAGCCAGAGATTAAGAAAAAAAATATCTGCAAAAGATCTATCCGATAAAGGACTATAATTCAAAATCCACAAAGAACTCAAAAACAATCTGATTAAAGTATGGCAAAAGATGTGAACAGGGAACCCACCAGACTTACAGATTGGTCAAGTAAGCATGTTCAACATGTTGTGTCATTAAGGAATTGCAAATTAAAACAACAATGAGATGCTACTACACACCTATTAGAATGGCCAAAATCCAAAACAATGACATCAAATGTTGGTAAGGATGAGGAGCATCAGGAATTCTCATTCATAGTTGGGAATGCAAAATGATACAGCCACTTTAGAAGGCACTTTGGCAGTTTCTTACAAACCTAAACATACTCTTACCATAAACTCTAGCAATCGTGCTTCTTGTTATTCAAATGAGATGAAAACTACATCCACATAAAAAATATGCACATGAATGTTTATACCAGCTTTACTCATAATTGCTCAAACTCAGAAGTAACCAAAAGGTTCTTCAGTAAGTGAACGGATAAACAAACTGTGGTACAACCAAGACAATGAAATAGTATTTGGTGCTATGATGGTTAGTATTGAGTGTCAAACTGATTGGATTGAAGGACGCAAAGTATTGTTTCTTGGGTGTGTCTGTGGGGCTGTTGCCAAGGAGATTAACATTTGAGTCAGTGGACTGGGAGAGGCAGGCCCACCCTCAATCTGGGCAGGCACCATCTAAGCAACTGCCAGCATGGCTAGAATAAAGCAGGCAGGTAGAAGATGGAAGACCAGACTTGCTGAGTCTTCCGGCCTTCATCTTTCTCCTGTGCTGGATGCTTCTTGTCCTCAAACATCAGACTCCGAATTCATCAGCTTCTGGACTCTTGGACTTATACCAATGGTTTGCCAGGGGCTCTTGGGCCTTTGGCCACAGACTGAAGGCTGCACTGTCGGCTTCCCTACTTTTGAGGTTTGGGGCTTAGACTGATCCACCCCTGGATTCCTTGTTCCTCAGCTTGCAGATGGCCTATCGTGGGACTTTACCTTGTGATCACATAAGTCAACTCTCCTTAATAAACTCCCTTTCATATATATTACATATATCCTATTAGTTCTGTCCCTCTAGAGAACCCTAATGGAGGAGCTAAAAAGAAATGAGCTATCAAGCCATAAAAAGACATGGAGAAACTAAAATGCATATTACTAAGTGAAAGAAGCCAGTATGAAAAGGCTACATACTGTATGATTCTAACTACAACATTCTGCAAAAGGCAAAACTATAGAGACAGTAAAAAGATCAGTGGTTGCAAGGGGTTGTGGGGAAGGAGAGGTGAACAGGCAGAGCACAGATAATTTTTAAGAGGTAAAAAATGATTCTGTATGATATCATAAGGGTGGATACATGTGTTAAAAACCCACAGAATGTACAAAAACCAAGAACGAACCCCACTGGATAATAATCACGTGTCAATGGAAGCTCACTGACTATAACAAATGTACCACTCTGGTGAGGGATGCTGATAATGGAGGAGGCTGTGCCTGTGTGGGAGAAGAGAGTATGTGAGAATTTTCTGTACCTTCCACTTAATTTTGCTGTGAACCAAAAACTGAACTAAAAAATAAAGTCTATTTATAAAGAAAGAAAGAAAGAAAGAAAGAAAGAAAGAAAGAAAGAAAGAAAGAAAGAAAGAAAGAAAGAAAGAAAGAAAGACAGACAACTAAATGAACATTTTCTTTGGGTAAATAGAGGTATATGTTTAAATTTTACATGCCAGAATTGCCTACAGAAAAAGGTTTATAAACAATATAAAATACTGGCCAAACTCATTAATATAAAAGTCAGTATCTCAATTGACACAAAGCATAGAAGAGACACTTGGAAGTTCTACATCCCAGCACCTTTCCTGGAGCCGAAATCAAGCAAACAAATCATGGACCCTCAATTCTCTTTCAAAAAAGGAGGAATATGGCTGGGTGCGGTGGCTCATACCTGTAATCCCAGCACTTTGGGAGGCCAAGGTGGGCAGATCATCTGAGGTCAGGAGTTCAAGAGCAACTTGGCCAATATGGTGAAACCCCGTCTCTATTAAAAATACAAAAATTAGCCAGGTGTGGTGGCGCATGCATATGATAATTCCAGTTATTTGGAGGCTGAGGCAGGAGAATTGTGAGCCGAGATTGTGCCGCCGCATTCAATGCTGGGTGGCAGAGCGAGATTCTGTCTCAAAAAAAAAGGGGCAGGAATAAAATAACACTAAGGAAAACGTAAGAGTAATCACATGGTCTATGTATGAAATTTAAAATAATTGGTTAACTTTTTTTTTTTGAGATGGAATTTCGCTCTGTCACCCATGACTGAGTGCAGTGGCACAATCTCACTGCAACCTCCACCTCCTGGGTTCAAGTGATTCTCCAGCCTCAGTCTCCCAAGCAGGTGGGATTACAAGCACCCACCAGCATGCCCGGCTAATTTTTGTATTTTAGTAGATATGGGATTTCACTATGTTGGCCAGGCTGGTCTTGAACTCCTGAGCCTCAGGTGATCTGCTTGCCTTGGCCTCCCAAAGTGCTGGGATTACAGGAGTGAGCCACTGTGCCTAGCCAACTTTTTTTTTTAATAGAATAGTTTAACTTTTAAAACTCAATTCTGAGTTTTATATGACAAAGAATTCAGATGAGAAGAGAAGAAAATAAATCAATTCCGAGTATTCAATGGCAAAGGATGCAGATGAGAAGGAAGAGAGGAAAATAAACCAATGTAAACCCATAGAGAGAAGTCTTAAGAGCTCAGATTTTAAAGTTCATACATGTAGAGGCCCATAACCAAAGACAGGTACAAATGAGTCGCAGGAAGTTATAAGAATAGCATCAGGAAGACTAGAGCTAAGAACGAGCAGAAGGTTACAGAAAAAAAAAAAAAAATGCTAGGCAAAACTAAAAAGGCGATTTTGGTTAAAAGGAAAAGAAGAACCAGAAAAGCACTGCCTCTGCTCAGGCAGAAGACATATTGTTGCTAACAGGTGGTTCCAGGCATTGCCGTTTAACTTTGAGTTTCTTTTTTTCACTTGTCAAAAGGAGCAAATGCACATAATCTGACTGAAATGAGAAGAAATTCTAGTGAAAAAAGATATCTACAAGAGTGAGAAAATGTGAGTATCAAGTTCCAATTAAGGGCTCAGTTGTTTGGCTGGCACAAATTATATTCCAATGGACATCTAAACATATAACACTATCAAATGGCACTATGATCTCTGGAAAATCAGGAGAAAAGAAAAGGAAAAGGTTAAGTGGAGTAAATACAGTCCATATTTTCAAAAGGAGAATAAAGTGGAGTAAATACAGTCCATATTTTCAAAAGGAGAATAATCATACTATTTATTGTGTATGGCCTAATGTTGTGTGCCAAGATCATTACATGTATTGTCTCATTTAATCAACATATTAATAATTCCAGTGTATCATACCTATTTATTTTATAAATGAGGAACCTCAGGCTTAGAGACTTAAAAACTACCTATATTGCAAAGCAAATAAGTAGAGAAACAGGAATTCAAATCCAGAAATTCATGTTCTATTTTATCATAAATGAAGGTAGATTTTTATGAATTATAGGCAAATTAACATAATGAGATTTCTTGATAAATTCTAGACATTATATAAACATTAACAAAACTATAAGGGGTCTGGAAATTTAACTGCTCCTAGGAATACAGAGCACTCAGTACAACACACATTCAGTATTATCACAAACATAGAAAACGCATAAAAACACATTGTTTTAAGAAACGTATAAAATAGCAGTACATATTTCTAAACTTGTGACAAACTAAGGAGGTTTAGGTCTCAAAGTGGCATTAAAGCCACAATGACACCATAAAGATATAAAATTTTTCATTTGTCAATTATCAAAAAAACCCAAAAAAACAAAAAAATACAGAACAACCCACAACCCACAATGAGATATCTCTTCATATGCATTAAAATGGCCAATGTCTACAAAATAGAAAACTAGTGCTGGTGACGATGTGAAGAATATGGAACCTGTGTGCACTGTTGCTGAGAATATAAAATGGTACATCCACTGTGGAAAACAGTATGGCTGTTCCTCAAAAAATTATAAATATAATTACCATGTAATCCAGTAATTGCACTTCTGGTATGTACTCAAAAGAAATGAAAGCAGGATATCAAAGAGATAATGTGTATGCACATGTCCACAGTAGTATTATTCACAATAGCCAAAAAGTGAAAGCAATCCGAGTGTCTATCAATGGATGAATAAACAAAATTTGGCATATACATACAATGGAATATTACTCAGCCTTAAAAAGAGATGAAATTCTGACATTGCTACAACATGGATGAGCCCTGAGGAAAAATAAGTCAGTCACAAAAAATAAACAAATATTGTATGATTCCATTCAAATGAAGTACTTACTTAAGGGTGGTTAAAATCATAGGGATTAGAAAGTAGACTGGTGGTTGCCAAGGGCTGGTGGAAAGGGAGAATAGGAAATTTTTATTTAATGGGTATAGTTTCAATTTTACAAGGTGAAAAGAGCTATAGAAATGGATAGTGGTGATGGTCACACAACATTATAAATGGATTTAATGCCACTGAACTGTACACTTAAAAACAGTTAAGATGGCAAACTCTATGTTATGTATAGTTTGCCATAATTTTAAAAAAAAACAAAAAACAAAAAAAAACAAAACACAGTAAGACTCCATCTCAACAACAAAAAAATTGGCTAAGCATGGTGATGCATGCCTGTAGTCCCAGCTACTCAGGATGCTAAGGCAGAGGAGCACTTGAGCCCTGGAGTTTGAGGCTGCAGTGAGCTATGATCACGCCACTGCACTCCAGTCTGGACATGACAGAGCAAGACTCTGCCTCTAAAATAAATAAATAATTTAAAAATTAAAAACAAAACAAAACAACAAAAACTAGGGAGAAAAACCTTTATAGGAAAGCTTTAGTAATCAAGACTATGAGGTATAGATATATAAGTAAACAGAGTCCTGAAATAAACCCTGGCATTTACAGTCAATTGATTTCTGACAAAGATGTTAATTCAACAAAGAAATTATACTCTTTTCAACAAATGGTAAAGCCAACTGGATTTCTATATGCAAAAAACTTAATGTAGACATTTACCATATACCACACACAAACTTAACTCAAAAGGAACCACTGACCTAATGTAAGAGCTAAAACTATAGAACTTCTAAAATAAAACATAAAATAATATTTTCATGACCTTAGGACAAGCAAAAATTTCTTGAATCCAACACCAAAAGCATAATCTAGAAATGAAAAAACTGACAAAATGGAATTCATCAAAATTTAAAGCTATTACACCTCAAAAAGACATCATTAAGAAAATGAAAAGAAATCCACAGACTGAGAGAAAATATTTGCAAATCATATATCTGATAAAGGATTCATATCCAGAATATATAAAAAATTCTTACAACTCAATAAGACAACCCAATGGGCAAAAGATTTAAAATAGACACATCAAAGAAGATACATAAATGGCCAACAAGTACATTTTAAAAATGCTCATCATTACTCATTAGAGAAATGCAAATTAAAACCACAATAAGCACTTGACACCCACTAGAATGGCTATAATTAAAAAGCCAGACAATAACAGGTGTTAGGAGGATGTAGAGAAAATAGAACTCTCATACTTTGCTGGTGAGAATATAAAATGGTACTGCCACTTCAGAGAAGTTTTATAGTTTTCTTAAGTAGTTAAACTTACCATGTTATTCAGCAAATGCACTCCTAGATATCTATCCAAAGAAATAAAACAATGTCCACAAAAAGACTTACATGCGATTTTGTTTGTTTTTTTGAGATGGAGCCTCGCTCTGTTGCTCAGACTGGAGTGCAGTGGCATTATCTCAGCTCACTGCAACCTCAGTCTCCTGGGTTCAAGTGATCCTCCTGTCTCAGCCTCCCGAATAGCTGGGATTACAAGCATCTGCCATCAAGCCCAGCTAATTTTTTATTTTTATTGTATTTTTAGTAGAGACAGGGTTTCACCATATTGGCCAGGCTGGTTTTGAACTCCGGACCTCAAGTGATCCACCCACCTCGGCCTCCCAAAGTGCTAGGATGACAGGTGTGAGCCACTGTGCCTGGCCGCAAATGTTTATAATAATCAAAATATGGAAACAATTCAAATGCCCACTGACTGGTGAATAAATGGGATATATACATATAAAGGAGTACGGTTCAGCAATAAAAAGGAACTAACTATTGATACATGCCACAACATGAATGAACCTTGAAAACATGCTAAGTGAAAGAAGACTACATTATTACATGATTCCAATTATAGAAAATGTTCAGAAAAGATAAAATCTACAGGTACAGAAAACAGATTAGAGGGTATGTGGAGCTGAGGATAGGAGGATAGACTGCAAATACACAGAGAAACCTTTTTAAAGAGTTATGGAAATGTTCTAAACCTAGACTGTGGTGCAAAGCTTTGTGTATTTACTAAAATCTTTGAATCATACACTTAAAACAGAAAAATTTTATAGCACATAAATTATACCTCAATAAAGCTGTTTTTAAAAAAGTAGCCAATAAGTTAAAAACAACTACTACCACAAAACAAATGAAGTGAGTACTTCTCTTACCTCTGCTGGATATACTGGGCATAATCTGAGGAATCATATTATTGCTTGTATCCATAGGCTGGGAATTATCTTGACCCATCTGATCATCAGGTGGCATATAGGCAGGAGGAGGTGTATCAGCTAAGAGGAAAAAAATAATAGTGAAAATCTTCATTCTGCTCAAAATTATTACTCTAAAAGCTTTAGAAAATTCTTAAGATTACCAGCAAGCTTCATTACTGAACATCACACACACAAAAATGCTGGATACTATCCTAGGGCAAGGGAAAAGGAGAACAGACAGCACACCTAATAGCAATTGAAAACCTACTACAAGTCCCCGTTTATTTAGCTCAGATCCCTGGTAATCCAGGATACAAGGATCAGTCCTAGAATTCAGTAAAACAGAATTCAAGGTCAAGAATTTTGCCTTTATTTTTATGTGTTCAGAGAAACTGCAGCTATTACAAATCAATCTGAAGGACAGATAATCCTCATTTGGGTATATATATATATATACTATAGAGACACCTTTAAATTATTAAGATCAGCACATACTGTATATTGTCATTTAAAACTGGAAAGTAAAACTATGTCCCTTCAAAATTTGCCATCAATACTAACAGCAATTGTCTAATGCTTGTGCAACATCCAAACATGGCTGCTGCATCCTATTAAATGGTTAGGTAATTCCCTTAGGAAAATAAATGTTAACCAGAAAATCTTTTGAGTTTCAACACTCATAGTTGAAAATTTTCGCAAAAGCTACAGCTATACTTTTTTGTCTCAGTAACTATAAATAAGAACCGAATTTGTCTTTTATCCCAATGTTTTGTACAGGATGTATTTTGACACAGAACTACAATCAGCACTGAATCTAAGATAAACTATGAAAATTTGTTTTTGAGCAAATTCCTAATAGCAAGTTAAAGAGCTGGCACTTAACTTCTCTTCAAAAGAAAAAACTGTATAACCAACTGATATTTTGCTGCAGTAGAGAAATCACAAAGGATATACTGTAGGTCTTCGAATAATGTTTTGTTCAATATTGTTTTGTTCAGCTGCATTTTGTTATGACATTGATGAGAAAAAAAATCCATTCCCAGCCAGGGACACTGTCTGTGTGAGTCTGAACATTCCCCCCTATGTTTGTTTTGAGTTTTCTCTAGTTACCCTAGTTTCCTCTCACATCCCAAACACATGCACATTAGATGAACTGGCATGCATGTCTAAATGGTCCCAGTGTGAGTGCAGGGGTGTGTGAGTGCACGCTGTGATTTAATCATGTCCCTTTCAGGACTGGTTTCCACCTTGTGCTCTGAGTTGCTGGAATGCGCTCTGGCTACCTATGACCGTGAATTAGAATAATTAAGTAAATAACTGTCTTAGTTGTTTTTATTGATCTTTCTTAAATATATGCACAGCTCACATTTATTTCAATGTTTAATATTAGAAGAATTTTGGGTCTTTATTTATAAATTTAGCGATATTTTTGTGACCAGAAATATACCACAAGAACTTAACGCTTGTTTATATCAACTAGCCTATGATAAAACTGGCTTTGTAATATGCTGTTTCAGTTAAAGTCATAGTTTCCAAGAAGTTACCAATGACATTAAGTGAGGACTTACTGTACTTACATATGCAGCTATTACAAATCAGCAGTAGGTGTTCAAATATTTGACAGTGACATAATGATATGTCCATATATGACATGCCATTAACAAAATTTAGGAACTTCACAAAATCTACTTATCTTTCTCCAGTGAAATCAGTTCATCAGTTATCTAACTAAAGATAACAAGGATTCATTTTAAACTTCTAAAGTCTTAAATAATTTGAAAAGCCACACAGTAAAGTTGAAAGAACATAGACTTTAGAGTTAGACAAACCTGGGTCTGAACCTCTAGTTCTTAGCTCTACCCTAGGTAAGGTACTTAAAAGTTTAAAATTTACTTTAGAATTTCTTTTTCCATCTGTAAAATAGGAATATCTATCTCACACAGTCATTCTGAAGATTAAATTTAATGCCATAGTTTTCATCACAGTATCAGTTATATAAAAGACAATAAATGGTACTGAGTGTCATAAAATATAAGAAAATATTTAAGTCAAATAGGGCTACTTCCATTTTTTAAACATATGGTACTTGGTGAAATAAAACCTAAACTCTTCTGGAAATCAAACAATTACCTAAAAAATAAAGAGTCAGAAACAGCTATACCTTGGCATGTAACAGTTCACCCAGTGGGCCCACAGTAGGAATAATTGTGATTGTTAGGATTTTTTTTTTTTTTTTTTCTTTTTTGGTATCAATAAAATAAAGTCTTACCTGGGAGCTGAAATGGACTTCCTGGTCCAGAACTTGCTGGGGAGTTGGGATATGTGCTGCTAGCAGGAGAAGGGGGATAAGGGCTGTTTGGAGATAAGGGAAAAGGAGTGTTGTTGGGCTGGTGGAAAGAATCTGGAAACGTGGCATTTTGTGGCATGTGTGGTTCATTGTGGCTCAGGTTCCTAAACTGAACCAGAAGGCTGTGTTGTGGATTGAATTCATTATGACGAGGCACTAATACTGGAGGTAAGACTGAAAAACAAAAATCAAAAGTCATTTGTCAGGAATGACTAAACATATGCCCCATCCACACTAATGGGTTGGTAGAAAGGATTCATGTAAAGCTAAAACTGTAAACCTATTAAAACAATTTAATTTTAGAAAGGGTTGTTTCATAGAGCCCTGAATCTCTATTTAGATAATAACCGAATCCAAAACTCTGTAAGCATTTAGCCTGCATAAGGTACCCTGGAAGACAGAAAATCCAGAGAAAGATACCATACTCCTGTCCTATGAGATAAAGGATATTTAAAAAAACCATAAAACAGAGAATTTAGCACAATGGGAGTTAAATAGAGGTAAGTGTTCCCAGCTAGCAGAGAATCAAACAAAATACTGTAAGAAAAAAACATACCTGACTGAACCTTAAAGATACAGGAGGATTTCACAGGGGAGTGCTGGGGCTGGGAAGAGGTAGAAAAGGAAGGTGGCAGAGGAGATGAGAAAATCAGCTGGCCTACGTACTGAACAAGGAGTTAAGACTACAGAGTGAAGTTGGAACCTGTTATGTGAATGCCCTAAAAACGTCCACATTTCCAATTATGAACACTTTGATCTTTCTTAGTTTGAAAGATCTCATGTTTTACGTTGCTCAGCATGGTTTTCCATACTGAAAATGGTAATATGCTCTAGGTAAAAGCCTTCCAGTCAAAATCAGTCTTCTAAATATGATCATAATGAAAATATACACAACAAAGTCTAAACATTTTTAACAGATACATTTTTAAGAGATAAACTTTATTCAAATATTTACTTTCTCTAAAGACTCAAGTGACCAATCACATTCAAATATCTGATTACCTTTCCCTACAGGAAACTGAAACAAACCTGATTCTTCAAACATTTACAATTCATCTCATTAACAACTGTCCTGTATCTATCAATGTAATTTCACTTAGAAAAATCTCAACTTGATTCCGTTATCATTCAGCATCAACAAAATGAGTTTGTTTTTAAGCTACCTAAGTCATACTTCACCTCCCTGAAGTAGGGATGTACCCAACGATTCAGTGTTTCTGTTAAGTCAGTATTTGTGCTATTTTTGTCTATTGTTTCATTTCATTCTACCACATTAGTATACTAAATATGTGGTTAACATCTGACTACAATTGTTTTGTTCTACTGTGTGTTAACAACTGCTATTCCCCTTACACAACGAGGCAGCTGCCACGGGAGAGGAGGGCATTAGGCAGCAAGAATTTCTACATATAGCAGGCTAGCAATCTGAGAGACTTAGTGAGATAACTACTCAGGAATTCAGTTCAGTATGAATTTCTTTGCTTCTTTTTTTTTTTTTTTTAGAGGCATGCTAAAATTACTGGTTTCTCTTTTACTTGTACATTATCTATGCACATGATTTTAAAAAATTATTTTATATTCATCCAAGATAATGTTAATATGTGGACAGTTTAAAAAAAGACATGCTATTAGAGATTACAACAAAAACTGCAATTCCTAGCCCCCTCCCGTATACTGTTTCTATAGAAAACAAATTTAAACTCTTAGCCATCTCTTACAACATTTACTTTGTGTACTGCTAAATAATATGCTTATATTGCTGCTATTAGTCAAGATATTATTTGTAGACTTGCTCTTAGGGCAAATGAGGCAGCTTTCTTATATTATTCTATCCCACTCCCATCTCCAAAATAGAGTTAAATATAACATTTTGCTTAAATCAATAGCCAGTATTCATATATATGTAATCCATTGCTGAACCAAGTGTACTATAAGTCTACTTTTTCTTGAACGGTGTTTTCACTAAAGTTAACCATTGCCTTGTTTCTTCATTTAAGTACATTCCACTAATATTTCCAGAATTCCAACAAATCTGTTAAATGCCTACCATCACTATTTCTTGGATATAACAAATTTATATTCACTCCATGTTTTCCCTTGGATCTTCCCTCTTTTTTTTTTTTTTTTTTTT
>NW_012109585.1:2071000-2136299 GCF_000951045.1 Mandrillus leucophaeus
TTTTTTGAGACGGAGTCTCGCTCTGTCGCCCAGGCTGGAGTGCATTGGCGCGATCTCCGCTCACTGCAAGCTCCGCCTCCCGGGTTCACGTCATTCTTCTACCTCAGCCTCCCAAGTAGCTGGGACTACAGGTGCCTGCCAACACGCCCGGCTAATTTTTTGTATTTTTAGTAGAGATGGGGTTTCACCATATTAGCCGGGATGGTCTCGATCTCCTGATCTAGTGATCCGCCCACCTCGGCCTCCCAAAGTGCTGGGATTACAGGCGTGAGCCACTGCGCCAGACCGGGATCTTCCATCTTTTTGTTCCAACCTACATTGGTTACTGCTCAAGTCTCCTACAAGTCTGAAATCCTTGGACTTCCCTTCTCTACTGCTCGATCACATTTCCCGGACTTCATCCTCTATTAGTGTCCCAAGAGAAAGTAAAAAGTTAAATTTTCTTGACTTCCTGCATGTACAAAAATCTTATTTTTTTTGCTTGTCTGCAGGCAGATAACATTTCCTTCTGAATTTTGAGGGCACTACTTTACTTTCTCCTAGAATCCAGAATTGCACTGAGAAATCCAATATTCTGATTTCTAGTCCTTTATGTTTCCTGTCTTTGCTTTCTGGAAGTTTACAGAATTTTTTTTTTTTTTTAATCTATGATACACTAAAATTTCATGTGGGGCTTCTTTTATCCTTTGTTCTGATTATTTGGTCACTGAGTCCTTTCAATTTTCAGTTTGGGGAATTGTTTGATATTATTTCTTGGAAAATTTTCTCTCTGCCATCTTCCTCAATGCTCTATTTCCAGAATATATTATTCTATTAGAATTGATATTTAATTTGAAACTGATTCTGGGCCACTTAATGTTTTAACAAGTACTTTCTAATGTACCAACTCATCTAATCCTCATAACAACCAATTATGTAGGTAGTATTATTCCCATTTTACAATGAGTAAACTAAATCTCAGAAAGGTTAAGGCCTGAGGTAGTATTTGGTAAAACCAGGATTCAAATCCAGAAAGCCTGGCTCCAGAACCCACAGTCCTAATCACTAGACAATACTGTCTATTACATCAGGGGTCCCTAAACACTCCCCCAGTTCATGACCTCTTACGAACCAGGCCATACAGCAGGAGGTGATGGTGAGTGACAGTGAGCGAAGCTTCATCTGTATTTCCAGCCACTCCCCATTGCTCTCATTACCACCTGAACTCCACCTCCTGTCAGATCAGTGGCAGCATGATATTCTCATAGGAAAGCAAATCCTATCGCCAACTGCACATGTGAGGGATCTAGGTTGTGGGCTCCTTATGAGAATCTCAAGCCTGATGATCTGTCACTGTCTCCCATCACCCCTGGATGAGACAACCTAGCTGCAGGTAAACAAGCTCAGGGCTCCCGCTAATTTGACATTATGGTGAACTGTATAATTATTTCATTATATATTACAATGTAATAATAATAGAAATAAAGTGCACAATAAATATAATGTGTTTGAATCATCCCAAAACCATCCCCCAACCTGTTCAATGAAAAGACTGTCTTCCAAGAAACTGGACCCTGGCGCCAAAAAGCTTAGGGAGCACTGTATTCAACTAAACACCTAGGGCCACCTAGGTTGGCCCTCTATTTTTCTTATGTTCATTATCTCTTTCCAACTATCCTCCATCTTTTTATCTTTTTGCAAACTTACTCCACTATATTCTAACTGTGTGAGTGTGCCTAAGTTACTTCCCTTTTAAGTCTTCATTTCCTTATCTATAAACCTATAAGTAAACGGAAAGGGGTGTAAAATGTCAGTACCCTTTTCTAACCCCATGAAGGAATCACTATTCCATCAGTGCTCAATAAATATTAATTGCTATTACTGTTACTACTACCACTACCACCACCTTCTACTACTTTATTATACTGGTAATATGAAGTGATCCATTCTGTGTCATAGCTGCTTAATCATGGGGGGTCAGCAAGCTAATCCAGCTGGGTAATCTGTCCCTTCCCCCAAGATGTTTGGACTCAGAGCAAAACATGAGGTCTCTATAGTCTCTTTCCAATAGTTGAACTACTAAAACATGAAATTTTCAGTCATTTAAAAGCATCAGAGCTATGCCCCAGTCTTTTCTATAGAATGCATCATAGCTGAGAAAAATGTATACAAAAAATAAGACACTTCCATTGGCTGGTTGATTATTAGTTACACTTTGGCTATAGGGGAATACATAAAATTCCTAGACTTACTCCTAGCAAACAGTAAGCTTGGGAGTTTTTCAGCCTATACTTCTCTATTAAATCCTCGTATCTTCCTTTCTTCATCAATTCCTTCAGGTTATCAGCTCTCCTTGGACTCAGTAAGAAACTGAGAATCACATCATACCAACTGTCTAAAGTCACTCTAAAGCTCTTAAGTTGAACTTTCCCAGATAGCATAATCACTGCTATCTGCTATCCTTTCTATTAGTCTCCACATCCAATGTTATTTTCAGTCTTTTTACCACACTGGGTTTATATTACCTCCATGTGAAACCCAGATAGACTCTAAGGTGACCACTATGATTCCCACCTCCAGGTATTCAAACCATTGGGTAACTCTCCCTGCTTGAGTATGAGTATGACCTATCACTTCCTTCTAACCAACAGAATACGGCAAAGGTGGCAGGGTGTGTATGATTACATTCCATAAGAATATAACGCCCCTCTTGCCAGAAGACCCTCTCTTTCTTACTGGCTTTGAAGAAGCTGTCATGAATGTGAACTAGCTATAAAGAAGGCTATGTGAAAGCAACTGAATCTGTCAATAATCACATGGGCTTGGAAGCAGATCCTTCCCTACCTGAGCTTCTGATAAGACCTCGGCCCTAACCAACACCTTCATTACAGTGCCTTGCAAAGGACCCAGCTAAGTGTGACTGGACTCCTCACCCAAAGAAACTGTGAGGTAATAAACATGCATTGTGCTAAGCCACTAAGTTTGTGGCAATTTGTCATGCAGCAATAAATGACTAATGCACTCAGCTAGTAGCTCAGCTTATATCATTCATTACAAAAAAATATTTACTGAGCATCACCTACCAAGTGCCAGATAACAATATACTATTCTAAGCACTAAGGATAGAGTAATGAATGAAATAGGGGAAGACTCTGCTCATGTCAGTCAATAAACAAAATAAATATCTAATACAGAGTCAATTAGTGATGGGGATATTTAAGCAAGGACTGAATGGAATGAGAAAATGTGCCATGGAAAGATCCTGGGGGAGAATAAGTAAACAGCAAGAGTTAAAGCCTGGAAACAGGAGTATGGCAAGTTCAACAAACACAGAACTCTGAGGATAGGTCATACAGAGTCTTACAGAAATCTCTTAAGTGTGACAGCCTTGAAAGTGTTTTCAGTAGGAACTGACATGATTTAGTATGTTTTAAAAAAATCATTCTGGCTGTTGCGTAGAAAACACAATGGGTTAAGGGGAAGAATAGACACAGAAAGACCAATTAGGACACTACTTAAGGTAAGTGATGATGATGATGTACTGTACTAAAGTAGTGGCGTCAGAAATGATGAGAGGTGACACTATCAAGATATATTTTGAAGGTGCAGCAAACAGCATTTGTTCATATTTTAAATACAGGATTTAAGTAAGAAAAATAAAAGATGAACTTGTGGTTTAGGGCATTAGCAACTACATGAATGCTGTTGCCATTCACTTCAACAGGGAAAACCAGAGGAAAAAAATGAAGTTTCGCTTAGACATATTACATTTGGTATGTTTAACAAATATTCAAGTGGAAGTGTCAAGTAGGCTACTGGATACACCAGTCTAAAACTCAAGGGAGAAGTTGACTTGACTTCAAAATGTGAGCATCAGCTTATAGACAATCTTAAGACATGTGACAGCATGAAAGCACATAAAGAAAGAATACAAATGGAGAAAGGGTCCATGGACTGACTCCTGTGAAAACAGCAGAATACGCCAGCAAAGAGGGACAAGAACAGTCAGTGAGGTAGGAAGACCAGGGTAGCATACTGTCTTAGGGGCCAAACACAGAAAAAGTTTTGAGTAGGATTGAAGGAGATCAACTGTATCAAATGCAGTTGAACGGACAGTAAGGTAAGACTGAAAAATGACCCCTTGACCTATAAAAAGGCAGTCACTAGTGATCTTGACAAGTTAAATGGTAGGAAAGAAAGACTAACTAGAGAGGTCACAAGAAAAAAAATGAAACATTAAGATAATATAAACGGAGAATCCTCTAAAAGGACCAGTGGAAACAGTGCAGTGATTGGGGTTGGGTTATGTGAATGAGGTGAAAAGCAGAATTTTTTTTAAGTTTTATTTTAGGATGGGTAGTATCATGGCATGCCTGTATGCTATCAGAAATACTGTGGTAGAAAGGGAAAATAATGCTGGAGAGAAGGATGATAACTGTAGGAACAAAGTTCTTTATTTGACAAAAAGGAATGGGATATAGTACACACTTGGAGCTTAGACTTTAAATAAAACTGAGACAGGTCATCCACAGGAAAAGGCAGAGTAGATATATGGGTGCTTACAGTGAAAAATGAATTGCATCACCTGCATATAAACAGCTAAACTCAAAATCCAATAGTCCTTCCAAGATTAGAATATTTAAGATGGAAACACAAAGCTAATATAACATTTTCATTACTAAATCTAGTTACATGCATTATCAGGAAGAGAGGTTTTTTGTTTTTGTTTTTCTAAATTCTTCTCAGGAGTAAGACCTACCTGGACTCTCCACTCTCTTATAGTGGTATGGGTTGATACAAACTTCTTTTTGCTTAGATCCAAAAGGAAATTCACAAATATCCAATGGCTTTAGCTCATGATGACTCTGCAAATCCGGCCAGCGCCAAACACGACAATATATAACATGGGGTAAGCCTTTTCTGTGAGAAACCTGCAGGCGTCCATCTAAAGATCTGGGAATAGTGACACATTTACTCGGCTGTCCTGGACTGCTCAAGGCTTTCTCCAGTTCCTCCATGGCACCCTTTTTCTTTTTTAGCTTCTTCACCAAAGCATCAACTGCCTTTTCTGCCCATTTCTCCTCCTCATCACCTTGTTTCCAGCCCAACAATCGCTTTACTGCTGGACTAGTAAAAGAAAACAAGCTGGCCATTGACGTCATTTGATACAAATCTTCAGAGACCTTCCTGTAACTCAAAGTCACTGGCTACTGAAAGAACAGATCACAGGTGAAACGTCATACACAGGTCCTAAGCGGAAGTTCCAATTAAAAAGGGAGGAGTGACATTTATCTTCCCAAATGCCATATGCTTCTTTCATTGGGTCAAGTCCTGAAAGAGAAAGGGGGAAAGGATCCTAGTTTAAAGCAATTCAATTTATATACATTTAAATTAATATAACTGAAAGGTATATTATTATTAAATAAGAACAGAAAAGCATTACGAAGTAAACAAAAAATTGATAAATTTTCTCCAAAAGTTCTGCGACCACTCAATTCCTTCTCCATAATATGAACAAGTAAGACACTGGCAATGTCAAATGATAACCAAAAGCAAAACCAGGTTGCTCTACCCTCCTATGTATTATCCAAAAATAGCTTCTGGACTCCCTTTGATTAGGCCACTAAACCCTAAAACACTCTTCTAAAATTTGATTCGGAAGTACTTTTATTCATTGAAATCCATGTTACATGCTATGTCAGTTTTGAACGTGATTATGTCCTGATCTGAATAGAAGTCTTAAAAGAAATCCAGCTCTTCTCTAAGGTCATTATTCTCTTTAAAAAATATTTCCCAGACTGAGAAGGTTTGGACAAAAACCATGATACTACTGAAGTCACATTATTAGATGCAGATTGTATTCATGGTTGTATAAGATGTACCAAACCCTGAAATAAATCATTATAACTGCTAGTAAAATGGCAAGTATCTATTTTTAAAACTAAGTATGTTGAATAAATTTAAAGAGAATAAATTCATTTTAAAAGGGTCAGTTTCTAATTTTATAATTCCTATTGGCTTATTTTAAGTGATACTTTAAGCATATTGGTTAATGAGCCTGCTCCAGGTAAACCACTATTCTGCACCATTAAGAAGTTCCTGATTATGACAGGAGGAAGTGACAGGCACTCCACTGATAAGAGCTGGTAAAAACCAGGCTCAGTGGCGCACACCTATAATCCCAGTTACTCGGGAGAATCACTACAGCCCAGGAATTCTATCACGTCCAGTCTGAGCAACATAGTGAGACCCCATCTCTAAATAAAGAATAAAAAGAATGTGTAAGATCTCCTGCAGATCACTACACAGCCAACCACAGACAATAAATACCTACTGAAGTAACAATAATAATGTTTGGAAAAACGGTGTAACAAAAGATGCTTCCTTTCTTGTGCCTAAAATTGCCAAATGCTATAGATCTGTCTTTGAAAAATTCTACCAACAATATTATTCTGGACTGGGTTGTGTCTTCCCAGCAAAGAATATATGTGCTCAGTTAAAGCCCAGACAATAACATAAAGTAAATAAAGATAATGTAAACACACAGAGTAAATTAAAACTGACACACACTCAACAAATAATTATTGATTCTTTGTTACGTCCCATGTATTGTGAATAGCCATGATGGGGCTTTTTAAAAAAAGTTATGCCAAACAGGGTTTAATCTCAACAGTCGATAGATTCATTCAAAATACACTTACTGAGAGCCTACTAAAGTACCAGATACAGTTCTGGATGCTGATCAACTACTAGCAGCTATCCAGTCTGCTATGCTGGAACCATGGTGGGGAAGGGTACAGGGAAGTAAAGATATCCTCCTTATGTATGGATATGCCTTGTGCCTTGCCTTGCCCAGCCCTATATAGGATGATTTTTGCTAGGCAAACAAAACTGGCCACATTAAACTAGAGAAATAATAACAAAGAGAATGAAAGCATAATTGTCACTAACAGGTCACAGAGTATACAGTGTTATATACTAAACGAACTGTAAGAGGAGCTGACCTCAGTTGCCTCTACATCAAGGATGTATGGTAAAATCCATGTGGGTCAGGAAGTAAAACCATGGTTTGGTTGCCTGAGATGAGATGGGAAATGTCAAAGGCAAAGGCACACAAACAAATATATATATATATATATATAGGCAGACACGAACAGAGCATTTCCTAGGCTAGATAAGAGACAGGGCTGGCTGACTGATACCTTATTCATGAACACTAGAATACAATGGGGGGCTAGATAGGGTGGTGTACATATGTGTGACAGAGAATGTGTATGAGCAACAGAGAGACAGTTAAGGAAGAGGGAGAAAAAAAAGAAAGCAGCTTCAAGACCAGAATTCAGAATACAATATTATACATGATCAGGCCCTTGGCTTCTCCCTACTCATGTCTTAACCATTATCCTACCAAATTGCATTTAACCACACTTGACTTCTTTCAATTTCTCAAGTATTCTAAGGTTATTTCTACCTGAGGCCTTTGCATCTGATGTTCCCTCCCCTGAAATTCTCTTCTCCTGTAACTTAACGCAGTATACTCACTCAAATTAATTCAGTTGTTCAAAGGTCACCTCCTGAAAGAGGAATTCCCTGACCACTTGATTGAAAATAGCATGACAGCCCATTCTCACAATATTCGCTATCCTCGACCCTGTTCATTTTTTATAGCATTTACCCTAATCTGATATTACATTATCAATTTTGTTTATTTACTTTATGTTTTCCCCAATGACATGTTAGTATGCAGGTGGCCTCATCTGCCCTCAAAACCACTGGATGCCCTGGACCTAGAATACTGTCCATTTATCAAATAAATGAGTAAAAAAAGCAATTTGTAAAAATACATATATACCTTTCTAAGGATGTCTATATCAAACTTAAAACAAAAAAAATTGTTATTTATGGATATCTATGATATGAAAGAATAAAAATATGCCTGGAAATGAAACACACCAGACTCAGCCTCCCAAGTTGATGGCATTAAAGGCTTGAGCCACTGTGCCCACCAGATTCTGTTCTTTACTAGTATCACTTTTTCAAAGCCTATTAACTTTTCTGTAAAATAGAGATGATGGTTCCTAAGTCACAGAAATGTTGAAGTAATAAATAATGTCTATCTAACACAAGCTTTACAAACTCAACCATACTATTCAAACATGAATTATAATCATTAGTATTCAGACAGAAGAAGAACCAAGACTTAAGAGACTGGCTAGGTCTAGTCCTAATCTAACCTTGCCCACTACTCTTCCACTAGACACACCTTCTGATCCAATCCAAATCCCTGCCCCTCTGCCCATCTGTGTCTTCCAAGAGAAATCTTAGTCATTCTTACTGATGGGCTCCAATCTATCCCCTTTTGTGAAGACTTCCTCTACCACCCCTTGCTGAAGAGGCTATAGTCATTGAACATTTATAATAAAAACTAATTAATAAGACATAAATAATATCCTAACTTCCCAAATACAGTACAAAATCCTCCTAAGAAGTAGTCTTCAGCACCTGGACCATTCCATGTGCCATACACACACTATGATACTTAATGAATGGTCACTGATTTTTCTATTAACTGTATCTTGAAATTAGAGATAACTTCAAATTTTAAACCCATGTTGACTAAGATCATGATAAAATGAGAATTCTACCCACAGAATTAAAAACACTCATAAGGCAGCTTTGTCAGTAGAGATGGTGGTAAACTCCACTGGGAAAAGGTCATGACTGGAGATACAAGTTTAGCCAGGTAAAGATGAGAAACAGATTTAAGATTTTGCACAAAGAGCTGAAACAAATATATATATATGTTTTCAACAGTGAAAAGAACAGTAAGTAAACACCTAAATATTAGGAAGCATTCACTGTTAGGAAAGAGTTTCCTGATAATGAGTTACTGATAGTGCATTATTAAAAAGATAGAACTAGATACAATGGTACTGCAAAAGATTAAACATATGGGAGAGTTTAAAGAGAATGTAAACAAAGAAAAGGCCAGTGAGTTTGGTGAATGGTATGCCACTAAATTTCAAGAGATTAGTTTCAAAAAGAACAATAGGTGTCAGTTTTAAAAAGCTAGAACTCTTACTAGTAAAACCAGCACAGGGAGAGGAGCAAATCTTACACTCAACTCTTTAAATATGGAATGACTAAAAAATTTAGCACGTTTGATGAAATTATTTCTAAAAATGTTTTCTACACTTCCCAAACTGGTAAAGTGGTATGTGCAAGCTACCCAAGTACTCGTTATCTACGTCTCAACTTACAAAGTTACAAAAGGAAAAAAAATTCATCATAAAAATTAACTTCACTAGTGAAGAGTCAAAAGATCTGAACAGATCCTTCACAAAAGAGGACATTAAAATAGCCATTGGATGGGAAAATGGGCTCAATATCATTAGTTATCACATGAATGCAAAAAGAAAACAAAAACTACCACAGTAAAATCTCACTCAGTACCTACCAGAATGGCTACACTTAAAAAAAAAAAAAAAAAAAAAAGATTAACTGTTCATGATAATACGGAACAACTGGAACTCTCATATGTTGATAGTAGGAATATATGTTAGTCCAGTCACTTTAGAAAACTGTTTGACAGTATCCACTAATGCTAAACATAGATCCCTATGACCCAGCAATTCCATTCCTAGGTATATATCCAACAGAAATGAGTGTTGTGTCTACCAAAAGACAAGTATATGTTCCTAACAACTTTATTTATAATAGCCCCAAACTGGAACCCAAATATTCATCAGCAGTAGAGCAGGTAAATACTGTAATAAATTCATAAAATGGAATACTTCACAGCTACAGAAAGAATTAGTATATGCAAAACATGGAGAATTCTCATATATTCTTAGGGAAAGATTACACAACATTTAAAAACAGGCAAAACTAACCTATGCCATCAAGGCCAGAAGAGTACTAAAAGGGTCATGAGACAGCCTTCTAGGGAGCTAGAAATTTTCCATATTTTGATCTGGGTGATGATGACATGCATATGTAGAAGATGACTTCTACAGATGACTTCTGCATATGCAGAAGTTCATTAAGCTGTACACTTAAAATTTGTGTGCTTTACTATATGATTATTTCAATTTTTAAAAATATTTTTAAAACATACTTGTGACCAATCACTTATAAAATCAGTCCCTATTCACAAGTGTCTCCCTCACTGTAATGGCTCATGAACCATGAGTGAGACTACAGATTTTGCAAAAATTCCAAGATTTCCAAAGTTTATAAAAATGATGGCAAACAATGTAGGATCTAGCATTTAATTTTACCCCACTTACAAGTTAGTCTGTTACTGTCTTCTGCATGTCGCCAAAGGACATGAGGCTCCTGGGTTAGAAACTCTGTTACTCAGGGGACAGCAAGCAGCATAAGCATCAACAAATTTGAGGTTTTGTTTGTCCCTAAGACCCATGGGGATAATGTGATGTCTTTTATAGTTTTGCCTGTTTGTAAATGTTGTACAGAAGGAATAATATGTAATCTTTTCCTCAGTATTGTAAGATTCTCCACGTTTTCTATGTATTAGTTTGTGCTTTTTTGTAGTCTTAATGCATGGATGAGGAACACTGGGCTTGGAGAATCTACCACTTTTATAGTAATCAGTAAGCAAGACGTCCTTTGTTGGGGGGTGGGTAAGAAAAGTTTGACTATCAAAGAATTAACAGAGGTCCTTGGGAAAATGTATATACATTTTTATATTTTTGCAAAAAAAAAAACAACTTAAAGCTAATGCCACAAATGTCAAATTAAAGACTGTCATATCATGATACTGAATTATTTTGTGGGAAAAATTGTTTATCCATTCACACTTGATCCATTATTTGTTCATTATAACAATTTATGCATGTTTACAGTTACTATAAGCTAATGTTTTCCTAGAATTTTAGTTTCATTCTTCAAGATAAAATCAGACTTTTACTCACCATTTAGTATAAAATGGTGGTCTACAATTTTCAGTGGTTTCATTTTAAATGAAATTCTCTATAGAAGGCATAAAACATGGGCTGCATTGTTACCGCCTAAAGAAACAGAGGGGCATGAATGATCTTAAAAGGCTACTTACAGAGGCAGATGTCTGTACATTTTACTTTCTTAGAATATAGCAACAGGTACTTCAATAATTTCAACAGCTTCCTTTCTAAAACAAAATCTATTGCTTAAGCAAAGGAATCATAATATTCCCTTGATAATGGTAATAATAATAATAAACCACTAACATTTATTGAGCACTCACTATGCCAAGTACTGTTAAGGACTTTACATTTAGAAACCAAAAATCATTAAATTTCAAAACAGCCATATAAAGTAAATTCCATTATTCTCATTTTACAGGTGAGAAAACAGGCAAAGGGAAATTAAATGCAACTTGCTTAATTATACAGATAGCAAGAAACAGAGCTGAGAATTGAACCCTGGCAGTCCAGCTGCAGAATCTATATTCCTAACCACTGTACACACTGCCTCCTAAAAAGAAAGCCGCCTGCCAAGGAATTTTCTTCCCTTAAAGGTCTCTAATTGTTCTCCATATTCCTTTGACTTCTCCAAAACATTGAAATTGTTCAATATTATCATAAGATTGTACAGTTTAAGAGATCAAGAATAATCCAGCTTAATTTGCGCATTTTCAAACTTATTTTTATACCACTTAATGTACGTCATCAACCTATCAACTTTAACCCAACCTTTCCAGGTTTGTGCTAGGTCAATCAGCAGGAATGAAAGGTTTATCTATATGCTTACTACCACTGCATAAAAATACATATTTTTTTATGGTGGTCTTACTCCAAAGCCTTTCTAATTATCATTAGGACATTTTTAGCACACTTATCACTAGAACACAATGATCTCAGAAATGATGAGAAAATGTACCACTTTTTAAAAAATGTTTTTCCTTAAAAAATATTTTTCCTAAGTATACTCACCTATAATCATACCATTAACACATGGTATGCTTATATTTGTTTCCTCTGCATATATATAGTCTTGCCCACAACTGCCCATAACAGGATATACCATGATACTACTTGGTATTCTGCATTTTCCATTTAACATCACAAGCATTTGCTCTTCCCTCACCCCAATATATAGATTTTTTTAAATGCCTTTAATGGTGCAATCATATTTCACTCATGTATTTTCTTAATATTTAACACCTAGGTTTCTGAAGGAACTAAATCACCTATAGTAAAAGTAAAATTGCTAAACTGAGATTAAAACTTCTTTATAGTACCCATATAATGGATGCATTTTGTCCTATAGTCTTTTATGCAGACTATACCATATTCAAAATAACACCTTGGTCCATAATTAGAAATAAAACAATCAGAGAGCTTGGGTTACAGCAATAGATTTACTTTAGTATCCTCACATAAGTACTCAGTCATGAAAAAATTTCTCATTATGTATACAAAAAATAAAATACGCTCTGATTTGCATATATTAGCACATGCTACACGAGCCACAAGTGAAGCTGCAATACCTCTGAAAATTTTATGAGTCTCTTTCCTGAAAAGTTGATTTAATTTTTCATGCCCCCTTTGCCTTTCACTAAATAAAACAAATTTAGAAACACTGAGAACACCCATCTTCAATTTAAATCAGCTATGTGTCTAACACTCCACTTCTACATCATCTCTACACTTATTCCAATTATAGAGAAAAACCCCAAAAGACTGTATTTAGCAACTACAGTCTTTACACATTACAGATTACTGGATAGCTAAATTTTGGTCCTCTATACTCCTTTTCTAAATGCTTTCAGAGTCTACTGAGGCACAAATATACATAATAACCAGTGCTAAACTTAAGCTCCCACTTATTATAGCCTTATTCATACAACACATATTTACTGAGTGCCTATAAAAGGCAAGGCACTAAGCTAGATAATAAACAGTTGAAATATAAATCAGATTCAGACTAACTCTAAATAGTTACAAATTAATAGAACAACTGAAATGTGGCCATATCTATCTACGATACACAGTGGAGAATGGAGTTGACCTAAAGATGTAAAGACTGCTAAAAGGAAGTCAGGATATGACCTTCTGGGGAGAAGGATGAAGGGAGACAATTTTATCTTAAGCATAAAAACTTCTATGTCTTTCACAAAGTAATATTTTATTTACCAGGATAAGGAGCTACAGCACCTCATTTGAAGCCTAATAAACTTGGGTTCAAATTCTGGATCTAGCACTTACACCCAAAATCTCCATTTCTTCCTATTTTGTATCGTGAATACCATAGCCCTAAAAGGTTCTGAGAATTAAGTGAGAAACACTTAACTCAGTACACAGTGCATACTCAATAAAGGGCAAATGTAGTTATTATTGTTGTAATAATCATGAACATTGTCACTATCAGGCTGAGGACTTTAAATAAATGGTTGGACTCCTTTATTTCAACAAACATACAGTCATGTACTTTAAGATTAGTCTGCATTATTTTATGAACCCTGAAGGAAGAAAAAGCTGCAAATTAAACAGCATAATGCTTTCTTATCACTTAAAATTTTTCTTCACAGTATCAACCTTCTGCCATCAACAATGTAAGTATAAAGAATGTTCTGACATTGCTCCAGGACTGTCTTTCAAGCCACTGACAACCATCCTGCAAATTTTGATACTGGTGCCTGTTTGGTGTTCCTAGAACATGCAAATGAAGATGTGAAAACAACAACTAAGAAAATATTTTAAGTGGCAATTACTCAACACGAGAAGTTAAAACAATGTCCACACTGAGACTGAAATGACAGCAACAGAAACAGCAAGTCAGAGCTACGCCTGTACAATGACAACTAGATCAAAACTGCCACCTGGCCAAAAGCAATACTCAGACGCCATTAACTGTACGACAGTTACTGTTATGTTATGAGGTGAAAAAACAAAAGTACATCTTAGAAGAAATACTGTGGCTTTTTCTTTTTTCCTCTCTCAAAGTCCTTTCTGATGTTCCCCATCACTTGCCACCAGTATCTGTCATTCAACCCCCTTCCTTTGTTCTCATTCTTTTAACTCTTTTTTTTTCTTTTCTCTTTCTATATTTCTCATAGCTTCTCCTATATTCCTCAGTGTTGCTTTTGGAGAAACTTGACAAATTACCTAAAGAAAATGAAATTTTTCTTCTGTCTCAAAAAGAACCCAATTAGCATAGAATACATGATTTGTATCCTTGGCACTTTCAGGTGCTCCAGGGCTTGCTTACTTCTGAGTTCCCTAGTAAGTCAAGGGAAGACGCATCTGACAGTCCACATAGGTGAAATAATGCCCTGGACAATCTGGCTTTTGAGCAGATTCTATTTGAACCTCTGTAATCCTCATCTTGAGTCACCTAACATACCTATCCTAAAGTACACCAGTGGGAATAATATATATTAATATATACCAATATAGTAAGGCATATTAATATATATCTAAAGATATAAAGAGGTAATATATTTAGTTACTAAGAAAACCAAAAAGTCAATAGGCTTCAAAGAACTTAAATCATCAAGCTATTTTCTTTTGCAATAAACCTCCATAGAAACCTATTGTAAAACAGTTGTTTATAAATGTTAGTCTTATTTCAATAATATAATCAGGGATAGAAGACAAATTCTGCTTTCTCTTTTTTGCTCTTACTAGGGCCGTATTAAACCAAACTTTCAGAATGTTAAGTGTCAAACAGCCTTTTCTTTAAAAGCCAAGCCTTGTTACAATAATTCAGAACGGGCTAACCATGAGCATCATAAAAGAAAAACACAAACTAAACTGAACAGTGTCCATGAAACCTTTCAGGGAAATTCCCACTTCTAGCTTGAAAACCAGAGAATCCCCCAAAATCTAAATCTAAAATCCCATTAGGAAACCCACAGGACAATTTGTGTTAGGTGAGACAGTCAATTTTCATCAAAACTGCCGTATGAATGAATGGAATTAAATCTGAATGATCAAACACTTTCAGACTCAGATAATGAACCCATTATCTGCTATTATCTTGGCCTTTCATAGTATACCTCTGGTTTATGAGGTATTTAGAGTACATACATGGAACAGAAAGAACAGTATAACTGGAAAGTGGAAGAAGAGAAAAGCTCAAGGAAAAAAGGAATAAATACGTAGATTTTGAGGATCATATTAATTGGAGAGATAAACTGTGATGTTAGGCAGAGGAGATATTTGATTTATTCAAAATTTATTGGGTGCCCACTAGTGTTATGTCAGGAATACTCCATGCTAGGAACTCAGGCTTAAAAGACACTACCCGTAATCTCTGTAAGATCTTAGAGAGTAATGGAAAAAAGAACAAGTGCTATAAAGAGTTTCATATGCCATTTAACCTATCACTTAGTTTTATCCTAGATTTATTTCCATATGATAGCCAACAGAAATAGGGCATTAAAATTGAGTTTAAAAAAATGTACACCAAGCACAGAGAGCCAATAATTAAACAGACAGGAATATATGCTACTTCTTATACTAGAAACTGGAGGGACTTAACAGCTATGAACCCATTATCTGCTATTATCTTGGCCTTTCATAGTATACCTTTGGTTTATGAAGACTTAATAATACCCTTTTATTGATGTATTTTGTCATTTCTTAGAGAAATGACCTCAAAGCTAGAAAGAAAACCAAGGTAATAATATTTAGAAATTCCTATGTATGTGAGGTTCCCTGATTCTTCTGAAAAACTGCAACCGCTGATTCAACAACACAGAATGTCACTAGTAAATCAAAAGCGATGCAGTGGTACCTCAGCCATAAATGAAAACCTTATAAAATTATGGTATCTCATGAATTACAAAAGAACCTATCACATTACAAAACACACACACACCTCACCTCTCTTTCAGCTCAAGCATCCCTTCTTTGGGGAAGTCTTCCCAAACCGTCCTGACAAGAAGTCCCCCTCTTATATGCTTACTGCATCACATACTGCTACTTTGTAGCACTTACCACACCTATGTTTTCACATTTACCTTTCCAGTCTGTCCCCACAAGAATGTAAATTCCACAAGAAGAGCTGTATCTGTTCTCACTCATCATTGTAAGCCTAGTGATACATATGCTCAATAAATATTTGTTTAATGAAAGAAAGGGGATGTGATATTAGCTCTGGTGGTGGGGTTAGGTGTACTTTTCACTTTCTGCTTCATCCAATTCTATATTTTTTAAAGTAAACCTATTTCTTGTAGAGTCAGAGGAAAAACAGGTTTCAAAACTAAAGTGCAGCTATACCTCAGCCATATTATGAACCCTTACTAAAGAGAGGATTCACATTATCATGAGTCATTCATGCTTCAAAACAATTCGCTCTAATATACTTGGGGTTATACAAATTTGGAGGCTGAAACTAAGAAAAATCAAATCAGAAACTAGGTACAAATACTTCCGTAACTATAGGACTCTAGGTATATCAACAGAAATACAGAAATGATTATCATAAAGTACACCTACTTCTTTAAGAACATGTGCATTAACTGACTCAACAGCTATAATAGCCATGAATCATCAAACACTTATTGAGCACCTACTATCTAGCAGACACTGTAGGACATGCGGGGGTTTATCAGGACCAGGCAGGGGTGACGGAATAAATAAATGAGAAGGCCTTTTTCTAAGTCCCATACAATGGTACTATGTGAGTGAACAGTGGGAATAGCAAAAATGCAAACAGGACAGAATCTCCCTTCACAGAATAACGTAGCACGACAGACACCAAACTATACCCCTATATGTAAGCACAATGAGATACACTCAAGTTATTACAGAAATACAGAGAGACAAAGGAAGGGCATGTAATCCAGGTATCTAGCACTTTTCACAGTGTGTCCTCTTACTACAAATGAGTTGTTGCTCCTCAAAACAATGAAATGAAACTCCAGAAGCATTATTCCTGCTCCCAATAAATATTAGTAAGAATTCATTCTTCAAAAGCATTTATCTTCCTACACTGGAATGTCTTTTGAACCTCAGATACTACAAATGCCATTTTCTGCTTATACCACTTTTCTTAATCCCTGGCCACTAATTTTTAGCTCTATCATTATTTAAGTCTCAGCTTTAGGTCTCATCCCAGATACCTTCCCTGATCACCCTGTAATCCCATATAAAGTAGATTTTCCCTAATCTCTAATCCAATACTATGTTCATTTTATCACAGTATTAACTGATTCACAATAATTTGTTCATTAACTTTATTTCTGTCTCTCATACTAGAATACAATCTTTAAAAAACAGTACCGCATACATTACAATAACTTGTTAAATTCATTCAAGTCATTCATCCAAAAGAGTATTTATTAAGGTAGCATTTTAGGAGCTGGGAATATAGAAGTTAATAAAAGGGACCAAAACACTAGTCCTCGTTTAGCTTATATTTCAGCAGGAGGAGGCCAACGAGATATAGTAAACGGTATGTTTGTTAGGTGAAAAGTGCTATTGAGAAAAATTAAAACAGGGGAAAGTGGGCAAGAAGTCCTGGAAGAAAGGTGTAATTTTAAACAGGGTGGCTGGGCTGGGTCTCACCAAGAAAGTGCCAACTGAGTTGAAATTTTAAGGATATAAAAGAGTGAGCCAACAGGCATGTAATCTGGGGGAAAACCATTACAGGTAAAGGCAACAGGCAATGCAAAGATCCTAAGGTAGGAGCATGTCTGGCATACTTAAGGAGCTAGAAGACCAGTGTAGCCTGAGAATACAGTGTACAAGGGGGAAAACGTAAGGAGTGGGGTCAAAGAGGTACCAGAGAGCCAGAATGGCCATGCTGGATATAAAGGCTTTAGCTTTTACAGTAGTCTAACGAAACTGAGGACTCAGTGGAGAGCTCTGAGAACAGACATGACAGTTCTCGACTTACACTATTAAAGAATTATCCTGAGCCGAGGTGGGCAGATTACCTGAGGTCAGGAGTTCAAGACCAGCCTGGCCAACATGGTGAAACCCTATCTCTACGAAAAATAAAAAAATTAGCCGGGTGTGGTGGCACACGCCTGTAATCGCAGCTACTTGGGAGGCTGAGGAAGGAGAATTGCTTGAGCCCAGTAGGCAGAGGTTGCAGTGAGCCACTGCACTCTAGCCTGGCCAACAGAGCAAGACTTTGTCTCAAAAAAAAAAAAAAAAAAAAACAGTTATCCTGGGCCAGGCATGGTGGCTCACACCTGTAATCCCAGTACTTTGGAAGGCCGAGGCAGGAAGATCACTTGAGCTCAGGGGTTTGAGCCTAGCCTGGGCAACATAGTAAAACTCCGTCTCTACAAAAAAAAAAAAAATTAAAATTAATTTAAAAATTAGCCAGGTGCAGTGGCACATGCCTGTGATCCCCAGCTACTTGGGAGGCTGAGGTGGGAGGATCACTTGAGCCCAGGAGGTCAAGGTAGCAGTGAGCCAAGATCACACCACTGCACTGTAGCCTGGGTGACAGCGCAAGACTGTCTCAAAATAAATAAACAAATAAATCCTGGCTGGTATGTTGAGAATAAGCAGGAGGAGAGATGGACAGCAATGATAAAAGCAGAGAGACCAGCTCAGAGATGCAGTAATCTAGGGGAGGGAGGAAAGATGACGATGGCTTAGACCAGGGTGATAGCAGTGGGGTGGTTAGCAGCAGACATATGAAAGACAGTAAGCTTCCTGATGAAGGAGATCATGGGGTGTGTGAGAACAAAGGAGTTAACAATGATTCCAAGGTATCAGTCTGGACAATTGGAAGAATGGGGTTTGACATCAACTGATTTGGAAAATGCAGATAAGAAAGCTAAAGGAAGATTCAGGGTTAAGTTTTATACACATTAACCATACAATAAAATGTTGCTAAGCTTCACAAGGCTTCTATTTCAAATGAATTCATGTTAAATCAATAACTCAAAGGTCCTGTTCTTACCTCAGGTCATGGAAGTACTACATACTGACCAACTTTCATAATAAACACCCACACAAACTGACTTCAATACCTTCCCCGAGACACACATACATACAGACACACATACATACATAAAGACACACACACACACACACACACAGAGCTCATATCCAGATTTCTAAAGTAAATTCACAGAAACAACTCCTTCACTTTCTGCTCCAACATCTCTATGACTGCTTCAATCTGAAATAAAAAGACAAGCAAACCAATTCCCCAAATTTTCCTCAACACTATTGGCCAAAAATCTCCTGAGCACATCATCCCATGAAATAAATGCCCATATGGGTCGCAACCCATCGTATTCTAATTCAAACCTATACAAAAGAATCGGACATGGGTTTTTAAATAAACGAATTCCTTAGAACCAGCCCTCAAAATTCAGATTCACTAGGCTTGGCAGAAGGGCCTTATCACCCACATTTTTAACAAGAATCTCGGACCACGCAGCAGGCTTGGGAACCAAGGTGCTCAAGATCCCCTGCAATGGAAGAAAGACACTTGCATATATACAACCTAAGGGTAACTTTTGGGGGCAGGGGGGATGTGGGGGTAAAGCTTTAAAAATCTCTTACCCTTGTGGTTCTAATTATCAATAGTATTCACCAAGTGTCAGCAAGTAGATAACCACCACCACCACCGCTGTCAAACCATCCCTAGATTCAGGTATACAACTGCTATAAAACTTGTAAGCCACATTCACAACTGCACACAGAGAGGAAAAGGAAACCAAAAGCATGTCTGCTCACAGCTCTTCTAGATTCAGAAATCCTATTCTTTACAGGAACATCTACAAGAAAGACAGGATACAATTACATGGGCGCCAAAATTATTTTCACAGAGAAACATTTAAATCACCACTTTCCTCAACTGTGGCTCGCGATTTCCAAAGACATCAGAACTTCTCATAGCAGATTTCAAAGCCCTTCAGGAGCTGAACTCATGATTCCCAATACTTCTCACTGCATAATCTTCTTGCCTATTCTCTCTGTGCCCACAGAATTCTCTACTTTATTATCTCCCACAGCCAGACTTTTGTTTCCCAGTTTTTAATCATTCTTTAAGCTTCACCTGCTCCCCTAAGTCCCCTAATTAAACAGAGCCTGATCTAAATGTATCACTCACCCTCACAGAGCCTGCAAGATTTCCTACATTGCTACCAGATGTGTTTGAGTATGCTTGTACAGGCATGTAGGCACAGGAACAGACACAGAGCTGGTCAATCTTTGTAGCGATTTCCTTTAAATTATAAAACCATCAAGTGCAGATACCAAATCATGACTGTAAAATGTGTCTGTGGAGCACAAAGAGCTAACCTGTGTACACGACATATATTACAGTGCATTATGAAGATGTTCTCCAGATAGCTCATGTGCACCCAGAGTTCTAGTTCCCTGCTTAGAAGAAAAGGGAATAAACATGGCTCTGGCTACATTTTCAGCTCTAGTGTCACCATTCACTTAACTTACACTTTCAACTCCAAAGAATAAGAAATGGTCAATGAGTACAGTAGACAAGTGGGCAGAAGATGTGACTAAGAAGAATAGAAGAAGACTGGCTTTTAAATATTTTTGCAGAACTCCCTCTTCCTGGGAACACACAAACCAGAATAACTAGATCTCAAGTTATACAGCCTACCAGATAGGATCCTAGGCAGATCCTAACACATCATGAAAACAAAACTGAACAAAACAAAACTTGCCTTGAAAACACCAGCCATATTCTGAGATCATAGTTAAATTTGAAAAATGTAAGCCTCCTCCCAAGACTCCAGTTGCTATGCTCAGAGAAAAGGTGGGAATGGGACACTAGTTTTTAAATATTATTTTCAGTATAACAAAACAACATATATGGATATCGAAAGAAAAAAAAACCCTGCTAAAATCTTAACAGGTCAAGTCATTTTCAAACTTCTATAGAGTACCAGCCTATAAATTACACATATGCTATAGGAAGAGATGAGGGGGGGATCCCAAAAAATTCAAGAGCAAAACCCATTTACAAAATGTATACTAATAACTAGCTTCCAAAAGTGAATTACAATTACAGTATTGCACATACAGAACTGACTTAATAAAGAACTCTTTCTTGCAAAATATCATCTCAACCAAGTTAGGATACAGTAAAAGGAGAAAGAAAGTCACTGAAAACACCACTCTACTAGAATTGGGCCAAAAACTTCCCCACCTAGCTGCCCAAGGCAAAAAAAAAAAAAAAAATCAAAAGTAAATAAAGAGCCCAGTCAGGCACAGTGGCTCATATCTGTAATCCCAGCACTTTGGGAGGCCATGGCGGGCAGATCACTTGAGGTCAGAAGTTCGAGACCAGCCAGGCCAACATGGTGAAACCCCATCTCTACTAAAAATATAAAAAATTAGCTGGATGTGGTGGTGGGTGCCCATAATCCCAGCTACCCCGGAGGCTGAGGCAGGAGAATCGCTTGAACCCAGGAGGCAGGATTGCAGTGAGTCAAGACCACATTACTGAACCCCAGCCTGGGCTACAGAGAGAGACACTCTCAAATAAATAGCCCAGAACTAGCTGATAATTTATGAAAAACCTAAGAACGCTGTAATTACCCCATCTTTCCAAGTTGGAAAACAACAAAGGCTGTTAGAATATGAAAGTGGCCTATGAGATTAGTCTTAACAACAATCTAGTTTTTAACAATTCTTCCAAAAGAGTTCTAAATCCTGACCTCCCATTTAGTAAACGTACTTCTCAGATTCAGAGTTCTGGTTGCAGGTAAATGGTGTGTGACAACACCAACGAACTGCAAATTCCAATGACTATCATTCTATCAACTTCAGAATTGGAAAAAACAAAGTATGTTAGAAGTTCAAGACCAGCCTGGCCAACATGGTGAAACCCCGTCTCTACTAAAGATACAAAAATTAGCCGTGAGTGGTGGCGGGCACCTGTAATCCCAGCTACTTGGGAGGCTGAGGCAGGAAAATTGCTCCAATCCAGAAGGCAGAGGTTGTGGTGAGCCAAGATCACACCTCTGGACTCCAGCCTGGGTGACAGAGCAAGACTCTGTCGGGCAGGGGGAAGACACGGGTCAGCTTCCAGGGGTCCTTCATCATCTGTTTTGATGGGAAAGCACCCTATATTGCACCCCAGCTTCCTTGGGCCCTACCTTTCCAGGTATTCTTTTCTCTAGAATATCCAGACTGGTAGAGATAAGAATCATTCCTCAGGCTACTAGTATCCCTTATAAAAGGGAATCTTACTCAATGTCTTTGACCTTATGAGTAGACTGGCAAACCATAGGATATAAGCTGCTTGTAACACCTGAAGAAATAAACTATTTGCCTTCTTCTTTGTGCTTAGTGTACACAGAGAGAGACAGACAGATACAAGGAACATAGACCCTCTAGAAATAAAAATAGAGAAGACTGATAAACCAAGAGAATAGACACCTATATCATCAAGTGTACTCAAGTCAGCTCTGAAATTCACCCAGATGTGTGGCTCATTGCCTAGACCAACATATACATCTGGTAATAATAAACACTGATATGTCATAAACAAAAAGTTTCCTTAACTCTACAAAGTACTAGCAATATTAAAATTTACAAATACAAAGAATATATATGAAATAGATTTTTTTAGATGGTATTTCAATTTAAGTTACTGTATTAAGAAATGAAAAACTGGTATTTTACTGCCTAGTTAAACACTAAAATCTTTAATTTGACCAAGTTACAAATCTGTTTTCAGTAGAGGGAGAAAACACACTGCCTCCGTTCAATGCAAAGGACAAAAAAGATCATCATTGCAAATCATAATGTTTGGGTTCATGATGAAAACAGGAAACAGACAGGCTGCCCAGGTATAATTATGGTTGTAGTCTAATGTGCCTTCAGGTTCAGCCAAGAATTAAAACCCAGTGAAGAGGGTAAGCAGAATTTACTTGCCTCTACTTTGCTACAGAATGCAACTTTTAATAATACTCCCAGCAACATGTTACATAACCAACAGTAAACAACAATCTGATTCAAACCTCATTAGTAACAACATTCTGCCACTGTCTCCCACTGAAATTAATAGCTGACTTTGCCAGAGGGGAAAGAAATGCAACACATTATCAATCTACCCATTTCTGTGGCGCCTACCACAGTGAACCAGACACGCAGATAATACTACCAGATCTGTACAGAACCTACGAAAATATTTTATTCTTTTTTTCCAGTTTGCTGCTCTCTTCCTCCTTTTAACTAGACCATATCATGTGGATGCCTTTAAAACCTGAGAGAAAAGTCAGTTGAGAAGGTTAATCTAACTTTTCTTGCTTATTTCGGCTATGATCTGAAAGGAATGCACAAAATGATGAATGAGGTATTTTTAACAAAGGTACATGGGTAAATTAACAGCAGCAATGTACAAAAGACTGAGGGAGCAGCAATGTGGAGAAGGAAGGAAAGGAAGATGAATAAGAACAATCATACAAATAATCATCAAAATTAAACTTTATAAATCTAAACACAATATCTACAACCTTTATGAAGATTAAGTTTTGTTAAATTGTCTCTTCTAAGTTTTGTATTTTTACAATTTTCACCGTAGAGAAAAAAATATTAATAGTTACCAAAGGAATAAAAGATTAAAATAATTTGTTACACATCTGCAGATAGCTCCTTATGGAATTTGGAACACTAATTTCATAATGATATTTGGATCAATAAATGTGAAACTGTCACACTGAGTGTAGGTACTGTTTTCCCCACAACGGACACTACTGCACTGGCACCTAGCAGAAATTGTAAGTTATTTGGAAGGTTACTAAACCTACTGGGACTAAGGTTTTCAAACTTTTGCCTTTCAAATTAAAATTAAAAACTAATTCACTCTGGGCAATTCACGTATTCTGCGGAAATTCAAGTACTCTAGTTTTAAATACGAATTTTAAAAAACGCAACCCAAGTATCCTTTCCTCTCAACTTCTGTGAGGCCAAGCCACGACCTCCACCTATCCAATCTTTGCTGCTAGATAAGAACTCTTTTGGTAGTGCTAGGCAACAGGCATGATGTGACAAACCTAGACATCAAAACTTTTCCACAGAAAGATAAGGTAAACAAGATATACTTAGCACCACACCCATTTAAATGCACAAGCAGCCAAAACTGCTTCTTCCCCCCGCAACACCACCCCTCCCCCCCCCCCCAAAGCTCCAGCTGGTCAGGAAACATTGTCTTTACAATCAAGATAAAGATCTGGCTCAGGGTGTTCAGCCATTCCTCACCTACAGGCCAGCCTAAGCTCCATTCTCCAATGCCATCACCACCAGAATCGAAACATTCTGTTAGGAAGTCGGCAAACGTCGAAATACCCCGACTATCCTCGCCCGAGTTCTGCAACCAAAAATCTGTTTTGCCTACTGAGCATGCTCAGAATTAAGACGGGCGCGCCACATGGGAGTTTTCAAAGCTTAGGCTCCAAACTCCACGTAGTAACAGCAGCTGAAAGGGGGAGAGGGGAAAAGGGGAGGGGAAGAGACTGGAATATTAATTTAAGCCCTGATATTAAAGTATAGGACCCGGCCAGCGGCTAAATATGATGAAGGCAAAAAGACGCTGCTTTGGCATTCTCTTTGCAGCACAGAGTTTACATGAAGTAGAAGAAATCCTTGCAGTGGTGCAAACTGACATGGCAAGTGGCGGAAACCAGGTCTAACCACCAGCTGATTGCAGTAGCCGGTCACAACTGCCCAGAGTGTAATTCCCACCGATAAGCGCGGATCCTTATCTTTGAAACACAAAGCGACAGCAGCACGGATTCATCGAGCCATTGGACAACTTCGCAGTGCAGCAGCCTAGGCTGTCCGGCCGAGAACCGCAGTCCTATCAGGGGTGTGTATCGAGGGTGGTACATCAGACGAGTTAGGAAAGCAAACCGCTCCCCAGGACAGAGCGGGGTCAGGGGGTCCCTTCCAAGGCGTCCCAGACGCCTCCCTCCAAAGTCTGGGCGGTAACGGCGGGGCTGGGACAAGGGCCAGCCCCGGCCCCGCCTCAGGACGCCCCGGCCAGCCGGCGAGGCCCCCGCAGCCGCTGGGCCGCACCGTGTCCGCCAGCCGGGACCCCGGCAGGCCAGGACTCGGCCTACCTCCCGCCCGACAGGCCCCGGATCGTTTCCGTTCCGTGCGCGGCCGAACGCCCCCGCCTCGGCCCGAGTCCGCCGGGGAAGAGCCCGCAGCCCCTGGTTCCGCTCGCCCGCGCGTGCCGGGGACCCTCACTCACTCACGGGCCGGCTGGGCGCGCTCTCCCAACGCCGTCGCTGCGCTTCTCCTCGCTGCAACTTTATTAGCAGCTCGGCCGCGGGACACGCGCACGGCGCCCGCTCGCCCAGGACCCGGATGAGGGAGGGAGGGAAAGGGAGCCCGGGAGGACGCCCGCTGGGGTCGGCGCATGCGCGCCAGAGGCCGAGTGACCGCTGCGGGAGGGAGGGGTGCCTTGCCAGAGCGGCTGAAAGAAGCCTGCGCGCCTGGCTCCGCGCCGGCCAGCACCGACTTCCGATCAGCTGGAGGCCTTCGCATCGATGGCCAGGCCTGGGAATGGGAGTCAGATAGCTCCCACCACCACCACAGTAGCCGCTAGTAGCTTCCACTAACCAAATCAGCATATATTGTAATAAAATTAAGTAATTGTCGTTGATACAGACAACTGGAGATTTTCTGTCACATATAAAGTGTAAACGAAAACATCTTCAGATACTACTTAGCTACTTTTATTGATTTGTAATACAAATCTGAATGAAGAATCTTCTTTTTGCGCAAAGTAGCTTCAAAACATGTTTCTGAGCATCTTACAGCTTCTTACTAGATGCAGCACTGAAACCCCTCCCACGGGGCAATCCTGGAACCCTTGCGGGCCTATGGAAATGGAGCGAGTGCCCACCCTGGAGTTCCAGGAGTGGGACTGTCCATACACTGGATTGCAACCCCAGTTGTTCAAGACGCATTCCCTCTCCAGCTCCTTGTGAGGAGGGAGATCCCGTGGGAACCCAGCCCCTGGACAGGTGGGGCCACTGAGGTGCAGAGATGCCATCCATAGGCTTATATACACCACCCAGTCTCCTGGACTCTCTTTTCTTAGTAATTGGAGCTCTTCTCAATGCTTTTTCCTCCAAATTTCCAAAACTGTCAGCATTTCCCAGAATATAATATTGGTACCACATAGCAAATCCGCTTTGAAGAGTGCTAGTAAGAAAAAGCTTTTGAATATTTTTGTTTTTATTTTAAAAGGTAAATACTGTCTCTCCAATGTTCTAGTATAGGTTTTCTTTTTAAAATAAGTAAAAATCATAATCGGAGTCATTTTGGAATCCTCTTTCACACCCTGATCCAATCCATCAGGAAATTCTACTAACTCTTTCTTCAAAATATATCCTAAATCTGACCATTTCTCACACCTCAATTGCCACCTCCATGGCCTGAGCCAGGGTCATCTCATCTGACACACAAATGCCTCAGCTGCTATTTTGCTCCAGGCTCTAGAAGTTTATTTAAATGGAGAAGAAACTAAATAAATGTTCCAGAAGTCTCTGCATTAGGGGTGGCCATCTCAAATGGTGACAGAGGCCTAGTAAAAGAGTGAAGGGGAAGTGGGGGAAGAGACCAGAGAGCTAGTGTCTAGTTCCAGAGACCAAAGGGGTCACTGCTATTTCATTCCAACCAACCGTTACCATAGGGAAATGTGGGAATAGGGGCCCAGTGTTGGCAGATATTCTGATTTTTCAAGCAAAGCTGGAAATTTATATTTTTATGCAAAAATCTCAATTATATCTGTTTAGCAACTTCTTTCTATTTTTCTCTCTCTTTGCCTGTCTCCTTCCCGCCACACCCCCCCCCTCCGCCCCCTTCCTCTCACTCTGTTAGACATTCTGGAGGCCAGCTACATGCAAGCCAAACAAAACAAATCCATGGTCCCGATTTAGCCTACTGGCCACCAGTTTGCAATTTCAGGTCTCCATCTTAAACTTCTTTACTACATCATAAACTTTGAGAAAGTAAAGTCTGTGTACTTTAACTCTTTGTCACACTCACTGATTATTTGTTGTTAATTCAGAAGTTTCCAGCCCTTGGAAGGCAAATATTTCTGGAGCCTGCATGGGTTTACAACTCCCAGAAGTGCATATAATCCTGCCTTGGAGGATACTTTTTTTTTCCAGAACTGATGTTTGCAGAGTGCTTTGTTGAACATTATAGGACATAACAATTTGGTTTAAATATTTTGTATGGTAGAGATACTCCTCACTTCAAACAGCCAGTAAAATCCTTCCCAAAACAAATTATTTGCTGTTTTGCAGTCACTATACATATGTCAGAAGAATTTGTGATTACGAGATTCCTTTCCATAATCACATATGTAATCTCACAGCCAACAGTTTTGCTTCCTAAGTTATGTGTCCACATACTGATCAAATCAACCAGAGACTCCAACCTCTCCAAATTGCTGTTTGAGCTCAGTTTAGGTCTAAAGTTGGAAGAGATAACATAGAAGGGAGGACTGGAAATTTTAGTACCAAACCAGCAGCCTTCTGAAGGTCTAAGAAATTACCTAGACCTCAAAGGCTATAGAAAATCAGAGGGATCACTAAATATCTATATAGTCAAAAACATTATAAAATAGCAAATGAATAGGCATCCCAGAACCATAAGAATGAAGTAAGGAAGTCCCTGTTTTTGGCAATCAAATGGGATCTAAGAACAAATGCAGAACAGTATGATCTGAACAGATCGACATAGTCAGTGGGGCATCAAAATAGACAAATTGCTTTTTTCGTTCAGCCATTCACCTGATCGAGAAGACCAGATAAAAGCAACTCCAATACTCAATTTTACTTTACTTGTAGAGAAACCCATTTCTGTACAATTTAGGCCTATAATTCTCAACCAGGGATGACTGCACCCCCAGGAGACATTTGGCAATGTTTGAAGATGTTCTTGGTTGCCATAACTAGGAGAGCGGTGCTACTAGCATCTAGGGAGTGGAGGCCAGAGACACTCCTGAACACCCTACAATGCACAGGACAGCCTCCTTCTACCAAAAATTAGTCAACCCAAAATGTCAGTTTTGCTATGGTTGAGAAACCCTGATTTAAATCCCAAATAGTTTTTCTTGGGTTGGGTTGATGTTTATGGAAGAAATAATCCTTTCCTTTGAATTTTTTCAATAATCTTTTACATTAGCAATCTGATGTAGAGAATTAGCCTAAATGTTTAGCCCATGACCTACTCCCACCTTGAGTTTTTCAGGTCTAAGAAGGAGGCAACTTTTGGGAAAGGTGAGACAACATATGGAAGATGAAGAACTGGAATAATTTACAAATATTTCTGTATTTTTTATTTTAAAATGTGTGGTAATTGAGGCAAATTGTTTTTGGTTTGAAAATCTTTAATAAATATCTTAAATATCTTTCATAGTTTGCTGTAGCTCAGAAAGCTTTGCCTATATGACTACTGCATACCCTACTGGGAGAATTGGAAGAATGTGATGATGTTGGGAGTCACCCACCATAGAAGCATGAGTCAATGACATCCCAGAGATCTGCAAAGGATCCTGGTAGCCACTTCAAAGACTTTTTCTCCCTTCCTCAGACAATCATGGCAAATGGACATCAGAGGAAGAAATGGCGAAGTATGTATGACTCCTCCAGCAGAGTCCTCGGAAACAATAAAGCTTCCTTTCGAAATTCTGAGAATTGTGTGTTATTCTTTAATTGACAGACTGCCGACTGCACACAATTCTTAATATTGGAAACAGTGCAGAAACCAGAACTCAACTGAGGAGTTCTGAGATGAGTGAGGTTCCAAGGAAATGATGTGCAGAGGCACACCCCACAATCCAGAAAGAAAAAGTTCATCATGTTTGTCAGAAGAGCTTTCATGTCAGTCTTTAACAGAATGAGCCAAGCTTCCAGGCTGACCAGAGAATATGGAAAAGTAATTTTATCCAATATTTGAAAGGAGTTTTTTTCCAGTAAAATTTTGGTGTTCTGGTGTGAAACACTTCCCTTATAATCCACAGACCCTTTATTTTCATAACTCAGAAGTTGAGATCATAATGTATTGGAAAAAGAAAAAGTAAAAGAATGACAGCTGCCTCCACTCAAAGCACAGGAATCTGGCAGCCACAGACTCCTTGAAGCTTCAGGGAAGGATATCAGAGAATCCGTGACCCCACCCCTGGGAATTAATGTGCACATTTTTGTGTATATACCTACATACAAATTTTCTGCAGAAAAAGCCTATAGCTTTCATCAGATTCTCAAAGGTTTCCTGACCTCCACATGTTTGCAGACGCTTAAGAGGGTGGTTAGTTTACACGTGGTATAGGTTTAATGTGTCCATTTTAAGGTATCTTTTCTTCTCTTTTTCAGAGCAACATAATTAGGAGACTCCTCTCTAGGGAAGGCAGCTTAATGTAGAGTGTAGAAACCTGGTTTGCCTGTCTCCAGCCATCTGCCACATTAAAGAAGGCCTCCTATGGCTGGAATCCAAGACACAAAATTAAAAGGGTTGCTTGCACCCAGAGTCATAAAACAAAGAGGCTTTCTGAAGCAGGCTTTGGAGCGAACACTCATTTCTTCCTGACTTAAACAGCATCTGTTTCTCCTGATGGCGAACACTCCCCAAGTTAACTCGAATAACCTCCGGGGTTCTACCTTCTCAGTTTTCATCTCAGAAACGTAGTATCAGATGAGCCAAACCACATGTGTACCCCACCACAAATCCAGAGCAGCAGGTGAAAATCTGAAAGTGTTATGGAATTGAGGAGAGGGGAAAGAGATGAAAACTTCATGTTCTCTAGGAAGCTCTTTAACTACATGAAGTCTTAATCATGAGAACTCTGATGCCAGACTTCTTCATTTGAACACAGACTATCTCACTACCTGTTTGACTATGCACAAGTTTCTTAATCCAATCTCTGCCTCAGGTTCGTCATCTGTAAAATGGGTATAACTGTAGTATCAACTTAATAGAATTATGAGGATTACATGCATACAGACTTGCAAAGTTCTTAGAACAATTCCTGACACATAGTAAGTTCTATACAGGTGTTTATTTTAAAAAACACATGTATTGTCCTGATATGCCAGCAATTTCTAAGAATGAATTAGCAAATCTATTTGTCATATAAAATGTGTATTCATTTTACAGTACAATAAACCCTCTTCTCTTCATACTCCAATAGATAATCTAATTCACTCCCAGGCCTCTAGTACCATCTATTATAGACAATTCCCAAATTTCTGGTTCCACCTTGAATGTGGCTAATGAATGCCAGACCCATAAGTTCAACTGCCCTCTTACCATCTCTACCAGACTGCAGTAGTTTGGATTTTGTCTGCCTCGATACCTCCCAATCCTCTTTTTCTTGCTTCCTTTGTGATATCATTTCCTTACTATATTAACTACAGCACAAGACACCTTACCCCAGAGATGGGCACATGACCCAGGAGGGCTATCATAGTGCCCCGGCTACCCAGGCCAGTGTGATTGGTTGATAAATGGACATATGACATAAGCAAAATAACAGTATCATCTTTTAAACTGATATATGGATGTTGAGAGAGAAAAGTCCTTCTTTTTACTATCATTGCTAAGCTAAGGGTGACTCTGGGGCTGCCTGGAGCTATCTCACCACCATGTGGAGGCAGTTTGCTTGAAAATGAAGCCAAAAGAGAGAAACAGATCAAAGAAACAGAAGCTAAGTCAAATCCCTGACAAAAATTTTTGAGTCCCTGGATCCAGCTGTACCTGAAGCTCTGAAGATCCTCCTTAGACTTCCCAATTACATTCACCAGTATATTCTGCTTTTGCTTAAGTCAGTTACATTTCTACCACTTGTGATTCCTGTCATCAGCAGTCTCACTGGATTTATCAGGTGAAAATTTGTACTCCTAATTTTTATCCTGTCTCCCCAACCTGTTCCTGCTCCAGTCTTCCCCATACCAATAAATGGCAGTTCCATCCATGTAGCTGTTCAAGCCATACCTAGCTGTCATAATGGAAGATTGGATTATAGGTCTTTAACCCTCAATCTCTCCCTGTTGTGGAATTACACATTCATACCCTTTGCCATGCAGTATCTTCCACTAGAGAAGGTGAAATATGCTTCCTTGCTCATTTGAAATTGAATTTGGTCTTTTGTGCTTTTGCCACCCACCATTTAGAAGAACAGACTCCAGGTAGCCATTGGTCGAAGGAAGATGAAAATACACATGGAGCAGAGTGGATCCCAACCCACAGTCCAGAGCCTAGCTCAACAGACCTGCAAGCCTGAAGCACAGCTACCCAAGCTGATTCACAGACCCAAGAGTAAGAAAAAGTAATGTCTGTTGTTGTACACCACAGAGATTCTAGGTTTGTTTGTTATGAAGCAATAGCCAACTAAAAACATTCTTCACTTATGTTGTCTCACCCTCATTTACTTATTCATTTATTAAATTAATGCCCTTATTCAATAAGGCAATAAATATTTATTGAATACCTAATATGTATCAAGAATGTTTGGGGCATCAGGAATAAAACATTAAACAAAACAGACAAAAGTTAAAGCTGTAATAAACAGATTATTAATAGTGAGAAAACAAATAAAACTTAATATGTCCCATGGTAACAAGTACCTGGTAGAAAAATAAAACCATGAACGGAGGTTGAGGGAGAGAGTGCTGGGATGAGAAAGGATGGCTGCTGTTAGATGGAACAGCCAGAGTTAAATAGGGCTGCCCTTTCACTTTCAATCCAGTGCCAAGTCTTATCAGTTTTACCTTCAAACCATAGCTCAAATCCATCCACTTCTCTCTATGTCTATTATCTACAGAAAGTCCCAGGTCATAGTCCGGGTCACCCTTATTTCTCACCTGTACTATCTTCTGCCTCCACTCAGCCTCACTCTACGCTCTCTAACACCCAACAGCTATTCCATGTTGAAAATATAAATAAGATTACGGTTACTGTCACAGTGAAGCTCTTCAAGATCTTCCCATTGCACTTCCTATCAAATCCCAACTTCCTCCCTGACTTTCTCCACATGGGCCCTAACCTGAGTGATATGATCCCTGCCATGGCCCACTTCTCGCAGGTGCCTTGCTCACACTGACCTTCTTTCTGTTCCTCACATGTCACAAATTCTTCCCCAGATTAGGATCATTGTATGTGTGGTCACCTTGCTTGTTCTATCTCTCCACCTTGGAAGCTTCTGAAATGTTTTGCCTGCCACTCTTGACTCTTCTTGCTCCTTCTCATCAAACTTGGGTCTCAACTTCAATGTCCATTTCTTACAAAGGCCTTCCCTGGCCATATCTGCTTTCCCCACTGCAGCCTAGATTGGGTGCCCCCATCATATGCCGCCAAAGCATCCAGCTCTTTCCCTGCTGGGACTCAGCTCCCACATGTCATGACTTGATCAAAGTCTGTGTTCCTTACTGTAATTAAGCTCCTCTTCACAACTGTCCTCAACACGTAGATCAGGGCCTCGTGTGCTGTAGGCCTTCAATAAAGGGGCATTGAATTTTCTACTTCAATTTTGGTCTTATGTGTGCTCCTAGTTAAAATTACTTTGCTCCCATTTAATTTTTCTAAATTTCCTATTCAAATATTAGTATGTAAGAGGGTGTGACTCTCTCCATCTCCCAAGCAGAAACTCAGCCCTTAAAGTTATCATTCATTCATTCAATTATTCATTCAATATAAAAATATTTATATAGTACCTACTCCACGCCTGGCACTGTGTCAAGCCCTGAGAATACAAAGGTGAATTATACTTTCCCTACCCTAGTAAAGCTAACAGTCTCCTTGGGGAGGTTTTGTTGTCTTCTGTCTTCAAAATCCATGAACACTGGTTGGAAGACTCCCAGACTAAAAATCAAAAATGTATCCTTTCAAAGCTGTAAGCCTACATATTCTCAGTGGAGGAGACTCTTCTTACCTTTAAGGAACTCCTTGTTTTGTAAAAAGCTCCCACCTATAATAGACCATTTAATTATGAAAAATGTGAAACAAGGAGCTTTTTCCGAAATAGAGTTTTTAGCACTGAAGGGTTAACTATTCAGTCTGATCATTGGAAAGGCTGTTACAAGTAAAGTTGCATCCCACTCAACTACATTATCTGAAATGTTTCATTGCTAAGTATGGATTTTTTAAAAATCGCTTTATAGTTTTTACACAAATAATGCATGTTTATTGGAAAAATTCAAATTGTAGCAAAAAGTTCAAAAAAGGTAAAAATTACTTAAAATCCCATGAATCAGAAATGACCATGGTCAATACATTGATGGAACATCTTACAAGACATCTCTTTATGCACACACACACATACACACACACGCACACACACATAAATAGCCGATATTGATTAAGCACTTACTTTATGCAAAGTACAGAGCGACATGCCTTTTATATTTGACAAAATGCTACAATAACCTTACAATGTAGTCATAATTACCAACATTATCATTCTCCTTTTTATAAAGGAAGAAACTAAGGCAAAAGCCATTAAAGAACTAGCTGCTGTGAATGCACATATTCCTACAGCCTGTGTGGGTTTCCAACCCTCAGAAGTGTTTTTAACCTGCCTTGGAAGCTGCCTTTTTTTAGAAACTGGTGTTTGCAAAATGCTTTGTTGATCATTAAAGGATATAAGAGAATTTGTTTGAAATATTTTGTACACGAAGCCCCTTTTTTTGTTACATTCTGTAAAATCTTGCATTCTTTGCTTTCTACAGCTCAGTCCCTTCCAACCTCTCCTAGCATCTCCTATACCTGCTTCCTTTTCCTTGCCATTAAACTGGTGTTTTTGCTGTCCCCACTGCTCGCATCTCCCACCTGGCCATCACGTTGCCATTGGCCCAGCTTTACTTTTATAGTAATCACTAAAGGAGATGTCCCTTCCTGTAGCCAGTGCTACCTTTCCTTCCCAGGCCACCTTACATTTCTCCTTCTCCTTCATGATCTGGCTGATTCTCAAAGATCTTTTCTTGATGCTTGATATTCTGGGAGGTGCGTAAAAAGGAAAAGAGTGCACAATGTTGAAATGGAAAGAGGTGAGGGTTTCACAGTAATTTTACAGATAAGAAAATGGAGGTTCAGAAAAGTGAAGTCACTTCCTGAGTTTATACACATAGCGATGAAACTAGAATTCAAATCCAAGTGAACCTAACTCTCAAGCTCTTGCTCTAATCTTGACACAATACTTCCTGCTCTCTTGACTTACTCTTTTTGAGATGCAGAATCATTTTAAACTTTTGCACTCTAACAAAAATGGTACTTATGAATCCTGTGATCAATGTCAGGGAACTACAATACTCTGTAAACCAAGCTGAGAAAACAATAGGTTACTAAGTAAGAGAATGAATAAATAAATGTGTCAATGTGCACAACTGCAATTTCTAACCTGAATTTGTATTGGGTGATGGTGAAGTCATACAGAGAAAGTAAGCCATAAAACTGTATTTATTCTAACAGCCAGGTAAGGGCCCTGAGCAAGCTCAAAAGGCCCTGAGTGAATGGAGTTAGTGTTTCGACATGTTTATCTTGAAGTGTAGTGAAACCTATTCATTCTATTTGTATAATGACTAATGCTTCTGTGGATGTATCATTTACAATATGGTGGCATTGCTAATGTGCCACATTAGAGGTGATTTAAAGTGTTGAATCAAATCAGTTAAGCTCTTCTAAGTAAACTCTAGCTACCCACCTCATGTGGTGTAAGGTTTCCATTGCAGAGAGGGACCATGCTAAGCAGTCTAGGGATGTTGATCTCATCTGTGTTGCCTCCACAGACCTGCTTTGATAGAGCACTGTTGCATTGTGTACTGAAAACTAAATTTCAAACATTTTAAAAAGAGGGTAAAAAGTCAACAAAGTCCTCTGCTTCATATGTGCCACAGATGGAGCAGAAAGAGCCCCCTGCCAGGTCATTCTGTCAGAAATGAGAATTTGTTTGACTTCTGAGCTCCAAAGTGGTCTTGGCTGTAATGTCTCTGAGGTCAGAGCGAAAACCATCTGGGGACTGCTTCTTTCTTCTAGGACCATTGGAAAGAAGTCTGTTCTCATATAAGAGTAAATATTTACTTTACCTGCTTATGATTGCTAGATGAGTTTCCATTATATGCTAGGAATTATAAGGTAAGAAATTATTCTATACATTTCTCTATTTATTCATGAAAAACAAGGATATTCAAAGGCAAAGATATCAGTGGAAAAGAATACGCACCTCTCCCAGTGAACCTCTTTCCCCATCTCTTCCTTCGATCAGTTCTCTGTCCTAATCTGTAGTATCATGATTACAACTCCCTTTTTGATTCATTTATTCATTCAACAAACATTTGCTGAGTACCTGTTATGTGCCAGGCCCTGGGGAATGCCCTATAGAGTAAAAACAGGCCAAAGCCTCTGCTCTCAGGGAATAAAATCAAGTCAGGGAGACAGACATAAATCACTTAATCTCTAGTTTGCCTAAATAAGATGATCCCAAACACTCCTTTTATTTTTTGGATCAGCATTGGCTGAGCTAACTTTTTAAACTGTATTTTTTTCTCTCTTTCTACTCATCTCATCATCAATACCTGGAGTTCAGTTTTTGAGGCCTATAACCAGCCTCAGAGAAACAGATATTCTCAAGGCTTGCTTGTTGTCTTTGTAACATTGACACAGCCACAGACAAATTGGAGTAACAAGGAGCCAGACACCCAAACACCTGCATCTACATTGACTCTTGAAGGATTTAGCACCTAGGGTGCTGATGATTACCATGATTCATAAGCAAGTCATGTCATCATTGAGCTGTGACGTTTCACTTTGAAGACTCCAACAGCTCTAGAACTACTAGGATGTGATAAACAATTTAATCAGCAGGCTAATCCCCTATAGCTAAATTGCACAGGAAAACAGACAGTAGACATAGGTTGTATGCTGAGTAGTTTGTGGCTACTACCTTTATTTTATGTTAATTTTGTTTTTGAGAGACAGAGCCCTGCTGCATCACCCAGGCTGGAGTGCAGTGGCGCAATCACAGCTCACTGAAACCTCAACCTTCCAGGCTTGAGGGATCCTCCCACCTCAACCTCCCGAATTGCTGGGATTACAGGCATGAGCCATTGTGCCTGGCCTGGCTGCTACCTTCAAAGGCTCTTAGCACCCTTAAGTAGGAAGCCTTAAAAAGTGCCTTAATGAAATCCTTTTCTCCACAGCACACATGAAGACAAACATACAAAGAGAAACTCATTCCTCATCCTTATACTTGTTTTCTTCTTACTCCTTATAATGCAAAGGAAGGGGTGAACACAAGTTAGCAGAGGTAGAAGAGGCATTTTGTAAGGACACATGAGAGTGTGAGATGACAAAGAACACGATTTCCTTGACCATAAAGATACACTTTATGGTATCCGTCTACTGAGGCTGGGTTGTCCAGCAGTTGGGGATCCAGCCAGCCCTAGAGTGGCCCTTCTTCTCTTTTTGGAACTTTTACAGAGCTCTTTGTAGTTAGTTGTCTCAAAAGAAACTCCTAAGTTTGCCATTACCCAAAGTGAAGCACCCCTATTGGTTAGAAGTTCATGCCAAGCCTCCTTAGAATGCATTGGTTTATCTCACACCCAGTCCTTTTGCAATTTGGTAGGCACATCAGTCCTCATCTAGGCCATGATGGACAGAGCTACAGGGTTGCTACCACTCGAACCACATGGCATAAGCCAAAATCACTGATCCAGGAACAAAGTATCTCAGGTCACTTTCCTGATGACTATGGGCATGGTAGACGCCATGGACTTCCTGGACTCCAACACTGCCAGCCCAGCACACAAAGTGAGGACTGGGGATCTGCTCGGCATGACTACCTTTCCCCATACAAGACTTTCCATGATTCATGCATCCACCCAAACACTCACACTTTTACAGACAGTCTACTATGTGGCAGGCTTTGTGACAGGTGTCAGACACAGTGGTGAGCAGCAGACCTGTCCCTGCTCATACAGATCATATAACCTAGCAGGAGGAATGGGTAATAATTGGATAACCACACTGTATCAAAAGGAGCATGGGCCACCAATGCACAGAACCAAAGGACAACGTGGGCTGCTCTGACACGTAGGTGCTTGAGGTGAGACCTAATGGTTGAACAGGACCTCGTGAAGTGATGGAAAAATCTGGGTGGGGATGAGAGTGGAGGAAGCCTTGTAGGCAGAGGGAATAGTGTACATGGAGACCCTAACAACATGGGGGAACATGGTGGTGACAATGAGAACTGAAGAAAAACTAATGTGTTGGACAGAGAAAGCCAGGGGGAGATGGGCCTGGAGAGGGGGGCAGGACAACCCGTGTAGGCCATGGGTGGCATTTTGGAATTATCTTAATGGTGCCTCACATGTTAGGACTGTTTACTGGATTCTTCTGGGCCTCAGGCAGTTGCCTTCATAGTGAGGCGGAAGGCTAGAGGTATCAGGGAAGAGTTGGAGGTGCAGAGGGGAAGGAGATAGGAAGACGGAGTTGCTCAAAGGACAAGCTCTCCCCCAGCATTTCAGCAGCAACAGCCCTATCTCACTTGTGACTCCGACCCCAGGCTAGCTGGGGACCATTCTGCCACCCCAAATTTACCACAGCTGATACTCCCAAAACCTTGCACAGCTCCCTATTGTGCCACAGGCTAATAACTGTAGGGACCAAGTTCCCAGCCCACATGCATACCTGCTGCCATGAAGGGCAAGAATGAGAAGGAAGGTCAGAGGCACTGAGAAGGCACATCTAGGGCACACAGACCCCACGGGAGGACTGAGACCCACATGCTACTTTTACTTTCCAGCGGGTGTCGGATGTCACTTCCCTTCGGGTGGCCCTTCCATGACTCCTGGATGAAAAGACAGCCTGAAGCACCTGAGGGAAGACTCAGTGCACCTGGAATTATTTCTGTAATGTGGGGTAGGGGTTGGGACATGTCTATCCAATTCTTTGCTGTGGTGCCTGGCACATACTAGCACATAGTCTACCCACAGTAAATATTTGTTAATTGAATTATAAATGCAAAACATATGAAAGACCCTTTTATTTTCTCTTACTACCTTGAGAGAAAAACCTGGGAAGAACACTCCAAATTAACAGTGAAAACCATCCTACTTCTTGTGCCGAGAGTTAGGTAGATGAGTCCATTATAAATGCTTTGAATGGGTGGAGAAGTTCTGGACTAAAATGGGGCTCCTGCAGACTTTGCTCTCATTTACTTATAAGACATTGATTTTTGTTTTGGTTTGAGTTTTTTGTTGTTGTTTTAACTATGGAGACTTCGTTTATTTTGCCCAGGCCAGTGCTTTGGTAAAGGTTAGAGTCCAGAGAAGTTTTCACTGTGCAGATGAATCTCTTGGCCCTTTATGTTTATGTATTTGTGTGTATGTGTGTGTATATGTGTGTGTGTCTGTGCACGTATGTGTATGTGCACCAGTGTGTCTGTCTAGGGAGTCTTCTCCTCTCTAGTAACCTAGGAAGGCCCCAGGTCTGGCTCCCCAGTCACGAGTAACAGATTTGGTCCAAGGCCATAGGGAGAATTATGTAGATGTTCCCTTATGAAACACTGTGAAGAGCGTTTTACTCACCTCTGGACCTGGAGGAAAATCCCGGCTCTGGAGCCCCAATTTAAATTACAGTAGGGATGAAGGGCCCCTGTTTAATGGGGCTGTCCTCTAAAAAGAAAAGAAAAAGATGTGTTCATTTGCCTGCTCTTTTCCTGCAACCAGGACCTGGAGACTGAATCTAGGATGGGGCCAGGTTTCCCTCACCCTCTCTGCATGGGGGAGGGGGCCTTGGTGCTCTGCCTACCTGCCAATTGCTCTCTCCTGGCCCTCGAGAGGGTGGGGCCCTATTGCTGTGTGCAGAGCCTTGAGCGCTTTTGCACATGTACATTTTTCTGGTGAGAGAACCCTTTGTCTGTCATAAGGGATTATGACCCCCAAGAAGCTAAGAACCTCTTATCTTTATCAAGGGTATTCTTTACATTTTATCTCATCTTCCAGAACTCCAGCTGAGCATGGCCTTATTTCTCTTTGATCATCTCAGAACCCCCACAAAGAGAGCTGGCACACAGTGGCCCACCAAATCCATGAATGGAGGTGACAAAGTAGGAAACTCCCTGTGGGGATAAAAGGTGGCTCTGTCTGGGAGAATACTTGTCCCTCTTTGAAGCAGAATTCGCAACTAGTTCTGCTAGGAGCTTTCCACATCCAAGCCAAAGCTCTGCACTGTTTGGCCAAAAAACTCCAGGATTCTAGTACCAGGAGAGCATCTTCAGATATCCACAGCATCCTTCCTTGTCCCAGGCAGCACGATGGATCCTGGTTCTGCTGGGAGATTGGCAATTGAGGAAGAAGTGGAGAGAAAGGGGCAGGATGTGAGGTGGGGAGTTGAGGGTCTGCTGCTCCTCTTCCAGGGTAGGGAAATTAAGCAAGTCCTTCCCATTTCCCTCCCATGTACTCACAGCCTCCAACCTGGGGAGTCTGGTCAGAGGGGCCTTTGAATTTGATGCCAGACAAAGAAAATAAAATGGTGACGTGAAGCATTGAGCCAAGGACGGGGACCGTGTGAGGAAAAGGGAAGTTAGGGATTCATGGGACGAGTGTGAGGAGGGCCTTGCCTGGCAAACAGGAGGCTGCATGTTGGGAGGAGGTGTGATCAGAAAGGGGTGTTCAGAGTCAACAAGCAGGAAGGAGTTGGGGTCTGCGAGAGCAGCAGGAAGGCTGGCTACCTGGCAGAGAGAGAGAAGTCTCCAGGCTTTGAGCTGAGAGCTCTTTGGGTTGAAGAGAGAAAGGGTCTGGGTGTCTGAGCCCATGGGCAATGACCTAGGTTTCCTGAGGAAGGAAGAGGGCCCAGGAGTCCGGATGAAGAGTATGCAGTATTGAACCAGACAGCTGGCATTTTAGATTCCCATCCAGTAAAAATGACAAAGATTAAACCAGATGACCCAGTGTGCATTTCTGTCATGTTCATTTCAGATCCTTAATTTCTCATCATTTTTTAATGAGCAGGCATTTGAGTCACTCCAGCTGTTAGTTTCTCCCTCAGTAAAGAACTGAATAGTTTAGTAAAGGAAAGGTTCCAGCCCTCTGAGGAATCCTTTCGTCTTGATAAGTTCACCCTCCATCTGTTTCCAAGTAAGATATGCAGAGGCTGTGTGTGTGTGTGTGTGTGTGTGCGCGCAGGGGGCAGTGGTCATAGTAGTCATACCTAATTTTCTTTTTTTGAGATGGAATCTCACTCTGTCACCCAGGCTGGAGTGCAGGTGTGTGATCTTGGCTCACTGCAACCTCTGCCTCCCAGGTTCAAGCGATTCTTCTGCCTCAGCCTCCCGAGTAGCTTACAGGTTCCCAGGATTACAGACACCTGCCACCCCACCCAGCTAATTTTTGTATTTTTAGTAGAGATGGGGTTTCACCATGTTTGCCAGGCTGATCTCAAACTCCTGACCTCAAGTGATCTTTCTGCCTCAGCCTCCCAAAGTGCTAGGGTTACAGGCATGAGCCACCGCACCCTGCCCTGGTAGTCATACCTATTTTCATAAAATAATTCGTTTCTCTTTCTCATTGCCCCCTTCCCTCCTCTGTCCTCTTCTCTCCATTCTTCCTGTTGCCCCTAACTCACAGCACCATCCTCTCTGGCTGGAGGGTCTACAATAGCCTCCTCCATGTCTTCCTGACCCTTTCCATTCATCTTCCACACAGTAGGCAGAATGACATTTTCTTCTTTATTTTTTTCTTTTGAGATGGAGTCTCATTTTGTCGCCCAGGTTGAAGTGCAGTGGCGTGATCTCGACTCACTGCAACCTCTGCCTCCCAGGTTCAAGCAATTCACCTGTCTCAGCCTCCTGAGTAGCTGGGATTACAGTTGCATGCCACCACACCCAGCTAATTTTTGTATTTTTAGTAGAGATGGGGTTTCACCATATTGGTCAGGCTGGTCTCAAACTCCTGACCTCAGGTGATCCACCTGCCTTGGCCTCCCAAAGTGCTGGGACTGCAGGCATGAGCCACCACACTTGGCCTAGAGTGATGTTTTCAAACTGCTAATATAATCCTGTCAAATCCCCATCCCCTCCCAGATTCAAACACTTCAAAAGTCTTCACTTGGCTTTTAGGATAAACGGCATCCTTCGCTTCTCCCCAGCTTTCAAGCCTCAATTCTTCCTCCCTCTTCCATGCTCTGCATCCCTCCACACTGGCCTTCTCTTGGCTCCTTGCAGGGCACATTCTCCCTCCCCGCTCTTGGACTATATACTTGCCCCACCATCCACTCCTACTTGCCTTTCAGATCTCCGCATAGCTTCCTTAAGAAAAAGCCTTTCAGGATTTCTCAGTCTCAAGTGGCGCCTTCCTTCTAGGTTCCCAGATAACTTTTTTTTTCAGACCACATCTCTCCCTTCACTATTATACATTCAGCATGGGGATTATGTGATCACAGGTTGCCTCCCTTGGTAAACTGTAAGCTTTATGTAGTTGGATATTCCTGCTGATGCTCATCAGTGTACTTCTGGAAGCTAGCATGGGGCTTGGTCCCCAGCAGGTACTCAAGAAATATATATCAAGCAAATAAATGAAGGAGGGCATTCAGCAACTACTTACTTATTCATTTATTTATCCAACAAAAATTTTATTGAGGGCCTACTCGGTGCCAGACTCTGGGCTAGGTGCTGTGTATTCTGTAGTGAATGTAACAGACAAGATCCCCGTCTTCAAGGAACATACAGTCTAATCAGAAAAATATATATGCCTTCTTTAAAGAAGTAGTATTTGAGATGACAACCAAAGCAAGAGTAAAATTAGCCAGGCCGAGAAAGGAGGGGAAAGAATTTCAGGGAAAGGGACAGCATATAGGCAAGCTGAAGGTCTTGAAAAGTTTGAAGAGTTTGAAGAAATGAAAGAAGGCTGACATGGCTGAAAAGAAAGGGCGAGTAAAGGGGAACACAGTAAGAGATGAGTCCAGAGAGTTAGAACCACACTTTTGCAGGTGTCAGAGAACGTGAAGGGGAGTTTGTACTTGTTCCTACATGCAATGGGAAAAAACTGGAAGGTGCAAGTGAGCTGGGGGGGGGGGGGGGGGGGGCGTGACGTGAGCTGTTCATGCTGGCTGTTGGGCTGAGAATGGATTGCAAAGGGTAAGAATGGAAGTGGGTGACTAGTTAGGAAGTTATTGGAGTTGTCCAGGCAAGAGAATCATCACTTGCTTTGAACCAGGATGGTGACAGTGGAGATAGACAGGAAGGCAAATTAAAGAAGAATTTTCAAAGTAGGGTTGGTTGAAAGTACTAAGTGACAAACTAGATGTGGGGTGGTGGTGAAGAATAATGAGGTGTCAAGAATGACTCCCAGGTTCCTAGTTTGAGTAACTATGTGGTTAAAGTGTCATGTACAGATGAAAGTAACCAGAGGAAGGGCAGATTCCTCCTGAGAAAAGATCAAGAGCTCTCTTTTGGATATGTTAGATTAGAAATGCCTATGAGATATTCACATGGTTGTAAGTGGATAGTATACATCTTGAACTTAGGCAGTTGTCTGGAGTAGAGATGTAAATTTTAGAAATTTTCAGTATAAAGATATTGTTTAAAGCCATGAGTATCAAGTAGCCTTTGGTGTATAACAAACTACCCAAAAATGTAGTGACACAAAACAACAGTTATTTACTAGCTCACAATTCTGTAAGTTGGCAGTTTCATCTGGGATTAGCTGGGTGGTTCATCTGCTGATCTCTCTTGGGTGAGAATAGCCTCACTCACAAGTTTGATAGGCTGTTGGCTAGAGCATCTTGGCTATCCTCCACATGGCCACTTCTATAGGCTAGCTTAGGCTCATTTACAAGATGGTTTTAGTGTCCAAAAGCACAGCAAGAGAGGGCAATCACCAATGTACAAATGCTTTTCAAGTCTTTGTTTTCATCACTTTTAAAAATTACCCATTGACCAAAGTAAGCCCAGTTCTAAAGACTGGAGAAATGGATTCTACCTTATGATAAGAGGAATGGCAGTTACATTGCAAAGAGGCATATGTGCAGGGAAGAGAGGGAGGGATTGCAGCTGCCTTGTAAGCCGCTACACCACAGTAGTATGACAAGCTCACTCAGGGAAGAGCGTAAACATGTAAGGGCAGAGCTCTGAGGAGGTTCTATCATTAAACAACAACTAGAGGAAGAGGGGTGGCCGAGTAGGTGAGGAGCAGTGAGTAGGATTGAGGGAAATCCAGGAGTGATGGCTTGTGCACACTGAAGGAAGACAGTATTTCAAGGAGGGAATAGTCAACAGAATGGCAGGAGGTAAAGTTGGGTCAAGTTGGATGAGGACAGTAAACCCTGGGCATGGCTGATGGGATAAGAATCCTGAGGAGGAAGGCAAATCAGAGACAACAGGCTGTGTTTACTGAATAAGTGACTCAAGCTGCTTCTAGCTCCCCTAAGTCCCGTCTTCCTGTCCCTCAGATTCCTAAAATAGCTAGGGAGACAGAAATTGGCAGTACCCTGTTATGCTCTCTTTTCCTCCTGCTCCTTCCTCTTCTCCTACAGTGACCTTGGGGGCAGGACTTTGGGGATGGTTTTTGGCATCAATGAGTTACTTCCCACACATCCATGGAGCTCCTGCTGGGGCCCAGACACTACGCCAGGTGCTAAGGGTGAGGGCAGGGATGGAGGGATCATGTCCTGTTAGGGAAGAAGGGATCTCAGAATCTAATCTCTATTACTCCCCCAAATCTAGCACAGGCCTTGATTCTCTCACCTGGATAGCAGCTGCTACCCTCTGACATATTTGCCTCTCTGCTTCTCCATTATGGTCTACAACCCACACAACAGCAGGAGGCCCCTTATAAACATCCAGCCTCAGCCTGTTGCTTCCTGAGTTAAAAATCATTCAATGAGTCTTTCCTGCCTAAGGATCAGCTTTAACACCCTAGCAAGGTCCCTACAATCAGGCATGAACCATCTTTTAGCCCCATCTCCTACCACCGCCTCCCCAGGCCCCTCAAACTGGCTCACCAGCCTCACTTGCAACTTCGCCTTGGGTGTCCCTCTTTGGAGAGCGTCTCTCCCTCCATGCCTCCATACTGGCATTGTTTATACACCGCTGCATTTGTGTGTCTGTCTGCACTGACACTGTGAGCTCCCTGAGGGCAGAATATAGGCTCAGGTTTATCTTTGTTCCCAGCATCATACAACACGCATTCAATGTGTGCTTACAGGAGGAACGAAGTCACTTGTTTTTGTGTCCTCAAACCCAGCACAGCACATAGTACAGAGCCCATCAATTCCGCTCACTATTCACTGATCAAGTGAATAAATGAGTATATTTGCTCTCCTTTGTATCCCCCAAATTTACCACCAGGCCTGGAACAGAGTGAATGACAGTAAATATTTCCAAAATCAAATGAATAAGCCCCCATTGTCACAGGACCCCAGAGCTTTCCAGGTGTCCCCTGGGAGGGCAGGAATTAAAGGGAACAGACAGTGCCCAGAAATCAGCTAACCTGGGTGCTGGTCTTGGCTCTAGTTCATGGTGATGGTGACACTGAAGACATTTGAGCCTTCCTAATCCCAGGGCTGGGATTATGGACTGAACCCTAGCTGGCAGAAGGCAGCAGATTCCAAGGACTATTTCCCCCAGAGCTGCTTCTTTCCTGGTCCTCTCCATACCCCAAGCAGGCCCCTCAACTCCCACTTAACCATACTGCTCCTCTAGGGGCTTCCCTTGCCTGCAGGTTCACAAAGGCTGCTGCCCCCTCCACTGCCTCTTTCCCTTAGCTGTGAATCAAGAGTCCTGGGACACTTCCCCATACTGACAATCTCTTTGGCCTCACCTCTCATAGAAAAACATGTTCCCTTTGCAAGGGCCCATGTGAAATTCTGAGCATGACAACTTTGCCTCCCAACTCTCTGATGTATAAAGGAATCTGAAGACAAGAAGGCACCTTGTTTTTGTCCCTAGTGAGCTTCCCAAAGTGTTTACAGGTGTGTATTAGGCCATTCTTGCATTGCTATAAAGAAATACCTGAGACTGGGTAATTTATAAAGAAAAGAGGTCACGAAATGAACTCATGGTTCCACAGGCAGTCCAGGAGACATGATGCGGGCTTCTGGTCAGCTTTTGGAGAGACCTCAGGAAACTTACAGTCATGGCAAAAGGCGAAATGGGAGCAGGCATGTCACATAACCAGAGGAGGAGCAAGAGAGGGAGGGTGTCACACACTTTTAAATAACCAGATCTTATGAGAACTCACAATCATGAGGACAGCACCCAGAGGATGGTGCTAAACCATTAATAAGAGATTCGCCCCCTTGGTTGAGTGTGGTGGCTCACACCTGTAATCCTAGCACTTTGGGAGGAGGCAGATCACCTGAGCTCAGGAGATCAAGACCAGTCTGGGCAACATGGTAAAATTTCATCTCTACCCAAAACACAAAAAATTAGCTGGGCGTGGTGGTGCATGCCTATAATCCCAGCTATTTAGAAGGCTAAGACAGGAGAATTGCTTGAACCCAGGAGGTGGAGGTTTCAGTGAGCTGACATCATGCCACTGCACCCCAGCCTGGGTGACAGAGTGAGACTCTGTCTCAAAAAAAAGAAAGAAAGAAATTCACTCCCATTATCCAATCACTTCCCACAAGGCAGCCCTGCCCCCAACACTGGGGATTATATCTGGACATGAGATTTGGGCAAGGACACACATCCAAACTATGTCAAGGTGGGTGACAGTCCTGTCCTCTACTCACTGATCTTCACTGCCTGACAACTGCCTGATGAGTCCTGAGTCTCTTCCCAAACTGTTTTTCTAGGTCTGCAATTTGAGCTGCCACCAAGCTCTGATCCTGGGACTAGCAGCTTAGGGTGATTAGCAGCTTAGAATAGAGATCCTTCCCTCGTATGGCTGTGAGACGGGCATATGAAATAGTAATTTTAACCGTAATTTGAGTGTACTGTTACGTGTATTGTTATTGCCCCTATTTCACAGGTGAAAAAACTGAGGTTGAGAGCAACATGAGAAGGTCATTTGCTCTAAGTCATATTATTATTATTATTAGAGACAGAGTCTCACTCTGATGCCCAGGCTGGAGTGCAGTGGCTCAATCATATAGCTCACTGCAGCCTCGACCACCCAGACACAAGTGATCCTCCAACCTGAGCCTCCCCAGTAGCTGGGACCACAGGCAGATGCTACCATGCCTGGGTTATTTGTTTTTATTTTTTGTAGTAATGGGGTCTCCCTATGTTGCCCAGGCTAGTCTCAAATTCCTGGGCTCAAGTGATTCTCCAGTCTTAGGCTCCCAAAGTGCTGGAATTACAGGTGTGAACCACCGTACCCAGCCAAAGTCACACTTTTAAGTGATAGAGTCAAGTCTGTATGAATCCAAAGCCCAAAACTTTGATGCCTTACTATGCTGCTACATATTCAGAACCGCCCAAATCTGAATATTTTAAAGCCTAATTCATCCACAAGGTTGAGTAGTCATTTCTGAAACTCCGACAGATTTGAATGATGCTGAAGATCATAGAGCATGCAGGTTTCCAGATGATAGGACTATTAACTTGGATTTGTGGAAAAAGAAGAGAATTCTAAGGATCCAAGTAGGCACCCTGAGAGGCAAGTTTCTGTTGCTATGCAACAAGCTGTGTGGTAGGCAAAGATGACATGGAGCTTCAGTTTCCTTCCTTCATTCATTCTTTTACTTCCCTGTTCAAAAATATACACCAAACATCCTCTACACAAGCATTGCTCATGTAATTGGTATATAACCATGGACAAGCAGATGCAGCCCGCATTCTCACAAATCTCACACTCGAATGAAATTCTGGAAGGGAACTACATTTCCTCCTTGTTAGAGCATCTTAGTCATCCTCTAACAGGCCTGACAATGGCCATCAGCTCTCTGCTTACACTCTTCCTGTGACAGGGAACTCACTGTTGCTCAGGAAATGGTTCATTCCTTTCTAGACTCAGTTTCTTAGGTAATTCCTTACAGTGAGTCAAAAATGCCCCACTTCCCCTATAACCCATACCCATTATTATTATCATTATTATTCTTTTTGAGATAGGGTCTTGCTCTGCCACCCAGGTTGGAGTGCAGTGGCACAATCATAACTCACTTGCAGCCTCAAACTCCTGGGCTCAAAAGATCCTCCTGCTTCAGTCTCCCAGATGACTGGGACTGCAGTCACATACCACTGCACCCGGCTAATTTTTACATTTTTTTTTAATAGAGATGAGACCTTGCTTTGTTGCCCAGGGTGGTCATTCTCACTATTGACAAGCATACGTATCCCATATCCTCTGGAAACCCACAGAATAGATCTAAGATCTTCTATCATGAGACAGCTTTTAAATATTTGAGGAAGGTTCACATGACTTGTATAAATCTTCTCACTGTTAAAAAGCCTCAGAGACAGTTCTGGGCCTCTCCCCAGAAACAACATTAAATTTGGAAGCAGATCTCAGATGAGGCAGAATTAAGGGAAGCAAAGACTTCCCACCCCATGCCACCTTTCCAACAGGTCCAGCTGACTTTACTGAGTCAAAAGAGGCACACGTGCTGTTCCTCAGACTCAGGTTCTAGAGAAGTTGATAATGTCTTGCTAGGGAGGAGGCCTCTGTCCTGGCTTGCTTACCTGCAAGAAATGATTCTATGGTCTGAATGTTTGTGTTCTTTGTAAATTCATATGTTGAAACCTAGCTCCCAGGGTAATGGAGAGGTAGGGCCTTTGGAAGTGAATAAGTCATGAAGGCAGAGCCCTCATGAAGGGTATTAGTGCCCTTATCAAAGAGGCCTGGGGCAACTTGTTTGTTCCTTCCATCATACAAGGACACAGAAGATACCATCTGTGAGGAACCTCACCCGACACTGAATCTGCTGGCACATTGATCTGCTGGCACAGCCTCTAGAACTGGGAGCAATAAATTTCTGTTGTTTAAAACTTACCCAGTCCAGAGTATTTTGTTACAGCAGCTGAACAGACTAAGACAGCAGCAGAGCATGAGAAGCTGTGAGCAGAGTCTGCTCAGCCATCTGGATCCCAGAACTGACCCACCCCCAGTGTGTAATCCAATCTTTCTCATCTAGCTCACCCTGAATCAAAACTTGAAGAACTAGGGAGCCATAAAGGGAAACATGAAAATTTTTCTGGGGGAAGGAAAGAATGAAAAATCATCTGCTCAGTGTTCCCAGCCTGGGTGACGGATGGAGCTATAAGGAAACCCTTCCTTCCCGGTTGGCTCAGACCCAGGTCTGCTCTCAAGGGGCAATCAGGCTTTGACCACATCCTCTGCACCCTAGCTCCATGGGAAGAAAAAAATGGGGCTGCCCCTGGGTTTAAGTGACCAGACAACCACCCCTCTGCTCTGATGCTCAGAGCTCCCCTATCAGTGAGTGATTTGAAAGGTGCTGGTTGGTTGGTGTTTGCTGCCTTCAATGGGGAACAGGCCCTTGAACTGCCTATCTCCTGGGCTCTAGCGAAACTTGACCACGGCCTACTAAAGATCTCACAAAAGAGCCCAAATCAAACCGCCTGTCTGGGTCTTTGAAACTGCGCTCTAACCCAGCTGTCAAGCATATACTGCTATAACCTCTGCTCTGGGATTGATTTACCCTCAGTTTTGCTTATGTATAGTTCCTTAATCATTCTTACTGTTTTAAAATTCAAAATTAATGTATTCTCATCATGAAGAAGTCAAGCCCTATAGAAATAAATACTGTAGAAAGTACAAGTTTCCTGTAACCTCCCTACCCTCCCCCACCAAGATAACAACTGTTAATACTTCTCCGTACATTCATTCAGATCTTGTTTCCATATGTATATTATCAAAAAAGATTTTACTGCATTTAACACTTTGCAATCTACTTTTTCCACTTAATATATATTTGGAGCCTTTCCATGCCACTGTAGGCTACATACTAAATCACCTCAATTTTTTAAAAAGCTCCTACAAATGAGTTTGCACCGTCTTGCTTTTTTGTTGCTATTATAAACCTGATGGAGCGAGCATCCTTGCATCTTTGTGCACTTGGATGAGTACCTGGGTTGTTTCCAGTTGTCTCCTATTACTGGCATGCTGTGATAAACAGGCTTGTGCCTATGCCCCTGTGCATGCATGGGCATGTTTCTTCTGATGAATGGAGGTTTTGAAGTAAAACCTGAGTTAAAGAGTAGGTAAATCTTTAGTTTTGAAAAATACTGCCAAATTGTGCTCTAAAAAGGTTGTGCCAATTTTCACTCCTACTGGCAGCATGTGAATTACGCAGTTGTGCTTTAATATTGCCCTTGGCTTTTACTGAAGGACATGCCAAGACACAGCCCCACAGACTCATTCCTGCATTTGCTGTGGGATTGATGCTCAGCAGAGTATGGTTGACATCCCTTAGCACCTGCCAAAAAGCCCCACTTGAGGTTGCTCATGAACAATGACATGATCTAAGGGGACTTTCTCAGAAGGACATTCTGAGATACTCTAAGAGACAGGCAGAGGCGGGAGAAGTGGGCAGATAGACACCCAGGAAGACCCTTGTGTGAAGTATCCTCTGTCTTATCCAAAGAGCATATGATTTTTTTCTTGGTCGCTGTTCCACATCTCTCATCCAACAAACACACCCATGCACAATCACACTTCCCAGGTTCTTGTGCTCTGGATTACATCAGTGGTTCAAATAAAAGACTCCCTGGAGATTCCATGACACCGCTCCATGGCCCAGCAGATGGACAAGACTGCAATGAGTTCACAGTGTAGTGTAATTTTCCAGTCTTAGAAAGACATGCCATCTCAACTGGTTAGATCTCAGCTGTGTTGTGAATCATTTTGTCTTTAAAACCATCTACTGCTCTGTCTGCTCAGCCTAACCTTCTTTGTATGATGCAGGACTACTGTGGGCAGAGTGGGTATTTGACTCATGTGGCCAGAAATGATTAGAAAATGAAGCAAAGTGCATAGAAACCCAAACTAGGCATCTGACATAAGCTTGGCTTAGTCATTACAAGTTGAGGCTGTCCTGAAAATAATAACTCATAATCAATATTAGTTAACATTTATTCAGGGCTCACCGTATGTGCTAAACATCAGTGTTTACCTTTCCAAATACTTTGTATGTTTATACACACACACACACGCACACACACACACAATTTTATCAAATTCTCTCATCAATCTCATAAGGTATGAATCATTTTCTGAGTCTCATCTGAGTTAACCAGGTAGTCTGACCCCTCAGTTCACTCTGTTGGACTTTTCTATTTTCACAACACATCTCTTATTTTACAGAGCATTCCAAATATGTCATCTCATTTGATGTTCAGAGAAAGCAATGCTGGGAGACTGGGAGGACAGGTATTAGTGTACTCATTTGACAGGTGGGGAAACTGAGGTATGGGCATGCCTTGCCTCAGGCCCCACCCCACCGGAGTGGTAGAGCTGGAATGTGAAGCAAGTCCTTTGACTTTGGGGCTTCTCACACAACTCTCCAGCTGGGTGTCCATCGTGGGTGTGTGTCCTTAGTCTCAGGTAAGTCTGCAAAGCATAGTTTTCTCAAGACTTGAAGGTCTGGGTGCTGGGGCCATCACAGGTGGCCCCTGGCCAGGTGACAGGACCCGTAGACAGGCTCAGTCCTTGCTGGCGGCTTGGTATTCCTCGGGCAATTATTTTCAGAAACAAATTGACGTTTTGGTTGTCTAGAAGGCCTGGCTCTCACCTGCTGCCCAGGAATTGAACTGCTCATTGGCCCGTGGGTTTATGAATGCCAGCTGCTTTTTCCCATTACCACTTTCAATTAACTCGTTGTTCTGAGCCCAAAGGTAACAGGCTTCCCTTGGGATTCATTTGCATTAAGCTTGGGGCCCTAGTTTCTTTTTTATTTCCTTCCTTTTTTTTTAGAATGAAAATTCAAGTGTTGTGAAGTAAACAATTAGAAACATCAGGGCTAAAGCCCTTGATTGTGGGCCTGGGACAGAAAAGGCAAACATTTTCCACTGTGGCCCTGCCAGGATGAGGTGCCCATGCTACCCAGGAGAATTGAACACATCCTTCAAGCATCAGATTGATCTTTCTTGTTGGCAGCCAAGGTTGCAGGACAAAGATTCAGGTGTGTGGGAAGGCGGGGTGTCATAAGACTTGCAGAAGAGGGCACCCTCCTGTTCTGTTGGGACCCACTGCTTAAGGGACATGTGTATAGTCTCCCATTACAGAAGGAAGAGAACTAAAGCTGATTGAACTTTTACTATATGCTAAGTGTGATAGCCCTCATTTCATATCACCCCAGGGCAATTATATCCCTAAGAACTATTATTCCCCCATGCCTTTTTTTCTTTTTTGTAGAGACAGGGCCTCATTCCTTCACCCAGGCTGGAATGCAGTGGTATGATCATAACTCACTATAATCTCAAACTGCTGGGCTCAAGTGATCCTCCCACCTCAGCCTCCTGAGTATCTGCGAATATAGACACATCCCACCACACCTGGTTAATTAAAAAAAAATTTTTTTTAGAAATGGGGTCTCACTATGTTGCCCAGGCTGGTCTCAAACTCCTGGGCTCAAGTGATCCTCGCACCTCAGCCTCTCAAAGTGTTGGGCTTACAGGAGTGAGCTACTGCGCCTGGCCCTATTATTCTCACTTGATGGGTGAGGAAACTGGGGCATAGAGAAAGGCAGAAACTTGCCCCAAGCCACACATCTGGGATTGGTGGAATGATGATTTACACCAGTGAAGACAGAGGTAAGCAGGGAAAGTCAGGCCGGGGGAGGAAGGGGATAAGGTAATACAGGACTTTGTGCAATTGAGTGATAATTCCTTAAAATCTTATTTTGAAGGCTTCCTCTGATTCCTCACCTGCTTTTCATGCATTTCTTTGAGAAACACTTGCTCCATACTGCCTATAGATAGTGAACAAGTGTTGACTTGATAACCAGAGATGTTTATTGGTATGTTTCTTACGTTAAAAAAAAAAAAAAGGCTTGTGCTTCTCCCCTTTGGGGTGTGTATTAGATGGTTGGTGGACACAGGAAAAAAAGCCCCATCACTGCTGCTGCTTCATGGCCGAGAGCCTCAGATCAGACTGGATTCCTGAGAAGGGGGACCAGCCAACCACCCCAAGAGCAGGAAGACAGGAGATAGAGAGAGTCGGCAGATCAAGCTGAGCCCCGTGACCACCGTCTTTCTCCAGAAATGTCTCAGGGGAGGTATGAGCAGTGCCAGGGGCGGGCCCTTGAGCGGGGACACCCCACTCTGCCATCAAGCAAGGGACCTGGGGCAAGTCTTTCCACTCAGATAGGACCTCAGTTTCTACACCTGGAAAGGGAAGAAACTGAATGAGGTCTAAGGTCTCCCCCAGTTCCAAGTCCTCTGCTGTGTCAAAGAAGATCTGGGTCTCTCATTATTCCTGAAGTTGAGAAAGCTACCTTACCTATTATTTTATCACACTTAAACACTTTGATGGTAACAGAATCTGTGTTTGTTTCCCTCAGTGTGTTATTTTAAGTTGTTAACTTCTTTTAATTATCTTTATCTTTCATCAAAGCCACCTATTCTTCACTGGATCTGAATTTACTGATAGACCAAATGAATCTAAAAGCTGAATTGCTACCCTCTCACCCCCACCCCCTCTGACATCCACCAACAATCCACTTGCTGGGTAGAGCATATAAATACTGTGCACGTTTGTGGCACTTTGCAGGCTACCTTTTGTTTCTCTTCCGGAGGGTTTTCATGCATCTGAGCTAAAGGAGACGGAGCGTGAAGAAGCTGAAAGATCTAACAGAGAGGAAAGGCCGGAAGTTTACAGGGAAGATGGCTGATCCTTGCCAATGGGGTGAAAAAGTCAGACATCTGGTTGCTGGTTGTGTTTCCGGCTGAAATTCAGGGCAAAAGGTCCCCTACAAGTTTGGGTCTGGGACGGAGAAGAAGAAAGGGAGTAGGAGGGTAGTTGTGAGACAGGAATCCTGCAGCCGGGGAAGGGGGAAGTGACAGGCAAAGACAACTGTTCTATGTGCCTTCGACTCAAATCTTCTTCCAAGAGTGGGAAGGAGATTTGGCAAAATATTCAAAGCAATCCAGCTTCCGGGGAGTGAGCAGTATCTGAGAGGCCCTTGCAGGTTTGCTCTTGGCTCAAGTCTGCATTTTCAGGAGGAGCTACAAGACTGCAATTCAAAGTTCTGCCTGATAACAGAAGCTAGGAGTTAACCTGGAATTCTTTATTACCACTGCAGATTAGCGAGAAGGGAAAAAACAGATACCCAGATGTTTTGTGTGTGCGTGCCTTATTGCCATATCCTTCACATTTTAACAGCACTTTGTGTTTTATGCTTTTACAAAGGACAAGGTCCTACATCCGATTCCAACCATCCCATGTTGATGAAGGACGAGTTAATCTGGAGTTAAACTAGGCAGGTTGGGACTATTAACCCCCATTTTACAGCAGAAGAAACTGGCTCAGAAAAAAGAAGCAAGTTGACCCACATTGTAGAGCCTTATCAGGCCTTGATTAGGTCTCCAGGCCAAAACTTGTCCCCTAATATCTCAGGTCACCAGGAGCTGTAAAGAAGCCTGAGCTCTGTGTGTGGCCCCTGTAGCATTCTGTCCAAAGCGTTGCTTTTGAGCCACATGGTATAGAACTAATTCTTTGATCTTGATGACTCCTGTAGCATTTTGGAGTAATTTCTGACCCAATGAATATTTGTGTCACAACCAACCAACCTAACTTTAAATTCAGTTTTCCTTGAAATAAACTCCAATTACTAGCTCTTATTTTATATTAACAATTGTTACATCAACGCTACACCATTCTTTCAACATCTAATGTTTAAGCATTATCATATTAATACAATATCTGGGAATAGAGTTTCTATTTTATATTTAAACCTTCAAATAAAAGTGATGCATTGGCCTTCCTTTCTTCTCTCCTTTCATTCATCATTCCACAGATATTTATGAAGCACTGAGTCTGGTGCTAGGGACACAGCAGTGAACCAAACAGGCAAGAACTTTGACTTCATGATGGGGAAGACTGACAATACGGAAATAGACACATCTGAAAATACAGTAAGTCTTCATAAGTGCCTAGAAGAAATGAATTGTGCTATGGTAGAAAAAAATTAACTGAAGAGCCTGTATTCAAGATGAAGAGGGAGGCAAAGAGGCCATGAGAGAGGAATAAACAATAGGAAGATACCAGCAAAGGCTAAGACAGGCTGTTCTCAGGAGCTGGAGCTGGGGAACACCAGTGTGGCCTGAGTTCCTAAGAGGCTCCACAGGGGGTGGCTAAACCAACAAATGCATTCAGGAACACATTGTGGAGTCTGTTTGCACTATGAACTTCTGTTTTCTCATCTGTAAAGTTAGGAGAGTGATACTAACCATACCAGATGTTTGAGAGAATGATTAGGCTCCAGCCCAGTAAAATGCAAATCCGAAATCAAGATATGCAAATGTGCCTTTGTCATCACACCAGCTTTGCTTCATTGTAATGTCTTCCCGATCTTCATCAGTGGTGGCTGGAGCACTTTGCTTTGGGTTATTCCTGCCCCTAAACTGTTAAATGATCCATACACAAATCGTGAGGGGTTGCACCATGCAGGGATGCCGTAGAACTTTGGTCCTAGTCACTGTGTCACCCTCTAATTTATGACTCAAAAGCATTCCAATACAAATGGTAGGGGTCTAGCATTAGTAATATATAAGGCTGCTGTTTGTGTGTAGAAGAAAACATTATTGGCAGAGTGCAGTGGCTCATGCCTGTAATCCTAACACTTTGGGAGGCCAAGGCAGGAGGATTGCTTGAGGCCAGGAGTTTGAGACCAGCCTGGGCAACAAAGCAAGACTCTATCTCTACAAAAAATTTTTAAAAAATTAGGTGTGACGGTGCACACCCGTAGGCCCAGCTACTCGGAAGATGGGTAGGATTGCTTGAGGTGGAAGGATTGTTTGAGCCTGGAAAGTTGAGGCTGCTGTGAGCCATGATTGCGCCACTGTACTCCAGCCTGGGTGACAGAGAAAGACCCTGTCTCAAAAAAAAAAAGTTTTTTCTTTTCTCATATCATTCCTTGCCTCTGTGTTTGGAAGACTTTTTGAAAGCTTAGAAGGCACATTGAGATAAATATGAGCAAAAGTGTTTTACCAACTGTAAAGCAGCGTTTCTCCACCCTTTGCCATCTGGGTGTCATTTCCCCTCTGGTACACCACTCCTCCTAGAATCGCAGAATCTTGGGTCACTGGTATTACAAATGTATGGGCACGTTACTGTTTTCTAAGAATTTAAGAATATTCTATTTAATATATCATGTTGTATAGTCTTAAAAACTCTTTGATGAAACTTAAAGGCCTGACAACCCTGGGAGGTAGGCAACCTGCCATGTCAATTATACCAGCCTGTTTGTCTTTATAGTGCTTATCTGATTGCACCATTGGATATTAACGCATGGATATATTTTGTTGATCACCTCTTTTCCTACTTCTAGAATGTAAACTTGAGGAAACCTGTCTCTTTTGGTCACTGTTGTGTGCACAGCATCTAGAAATATGCTAGGCCTATAGTAAGCAATCAGTAACTATGAGTTTAAGGAATTAATGAATCCCATTTTACAGATGGGACAACTGAGGCTTCACAGGGTTCAGCAACTTTTCCAAGTTCTTACAGGTATTAAATGGTAGGGCTAGGCTAGAAATCAGATCCCTAGATTTCTCCTCTAGAACTCTCTCTGGGATATTACCTCTCTTTCTGTGGCATAATCTTAAGCTCAGAAATATCATATATAAGAAATATCTGAAATGGTTATCCAAATAGCCCACCCTTATAATCAACACAAGTTTTAATTTCCCAAATAAAGGAGATTAGAAACTATAATGAATACGGGAAGCAGCACTGGGGAAAACTGACCCATCTGCTGCAAAGCTGACGTCAAGGGTCAGGCAAGAAGATAGAGAAGCAGGCCTGGGGCCTGCAGGGATTGGCTGGCCAGGCCATGCTGTGTAAGGGTGAATGGCCCCATGTATTGTCATAGCTCTAGATAGAGCCTCTCTGCATTACAGCACTTGATGGAGCTTGTGGGAAAATTCAAAGTCAGGAAGGACTTTGCCATAACTGTTAAGGGTCGTTTCCTGGAGGATAGGAGCAGCCCAGGCAGACTTTCAGCCTTGACTGCCTAGACTCTTGCATTGTTTATGTTTGTACAGCAAGGTATATTAACCATAACAAAAGCTGGACAAAAACAAAATCATTCAGTATGTTCTATTTAATGAGCTTGGGAAATATCCACTTCAGTTTAGAATGTTTCCATTAAAAATAATTAAGATATAAAGGAAAGGGTCCTTTTCATTGGCAGGTCAAGTTTCCTCTATGAAATATGCTTAATGCCTATTGAAAACTTATACCAGGCTCTAGGCAAAGCACTTTTCTTACCTATCTCATGTACTTCTCATTACAATCATATAAAGTGGTCTTTTTTATTATCCTAATTTTATGGGAGAGTTGGGCTCAATAAGGCGAAGAAACTTGCTCATAGGCACACAGGAAAGCTACAGAGCTGACTCAAACTCAGAACTTTCTAGCAATGAAGGTCTGCTTCTTAAACAATTGCCCTAGCTGCTTTGTGTTTTTTGTATGAATCTTGCATTAAAGAAGTTGTGGCAGATTAGAGGTGCGTAGAAGTGTTTCCATCCTATAAAATAGTGTGCCTTCCTCTGCTCCCGTCAGTTACAGATGCTCACTGGACAACCCCTCTCTCTCTTCCAACTGCTCACTCACCCGTCTCCTCCAAAATCAAAGCCCCTCGCACTAGCCCATACCGTGGTGGAGGCTCATGTCTATCTCCTTGTGAACAAAGGGACATAACCCTGTCTTCACTTGAATTTACCTTGAATCATTCTAATGTGCCTTGTATCCTAAAAAAAAAAGTTTCTGACATTTACAAAGCAGCCTATGAAAGTGGCAAGGTATTTTCCTTTGGAGACCTGAGGAAGGATCTGGACACTTGAATCATGCAGTGGCCCCAGTTTTGCTTTGTATCTTTATGACAGAATGCAACATCTTGGAATATGGATATGATTGCCAGGGGCAAAAGTTTTGCTTCCTGAAATAAACAAACACATGAAGGTCAATCGATTTTGAGTATTTTCTAATTCACCTACTTGCTTTACATCTTTGAGAAGTAACCTTGGTCTGCTAGTGTAGCCTCAGAAGAAGGTGTTATGCAGCTGCCTGAAGCTCAGGAAAGGAAAGATCCAGTGTCTTCCTAGAGGCAGGGAGCTTTGCTTCTGTGTGATCAATTTAGACGGAGTAGGTATCAGACCTGTTACCTAGAACAAGGTACTGAAGGTACTCTCTAAGCTTCAGGTAAGTCCTTTCAGCATAAGGTTACTGAGAGGATTAAATGAAATTAAAGCATTTAAAATTGCCTAGCACAAAGCAAATTCTCAATATAAGCATTATTACAGTCTCATTGGGATGCCAAATATTGAATAAATAAATCATACACATTATCACAATATGACTGAGATAAATGCCACATAGTGTAAAGTGCAATGAAAAATCTCAATAAGAGGACAGAATCTAGCCTGGGTGGTCAGAGAAAACTCCCAGGAGGAAGTGAAGGTAATACTGAAATCTAAATGGTGAGAGGAGTCTGTCAAATGGAAGGGGGGCAGTACTATTCAAATTGTGCTTTTCAAAAACCAACTGTATCAGAATCACCTTGAATGCTCAAGTATTATAACTTTAGAAAATCCACAAACGTAAAAAGCAAAAACGTGTATGTCAGTACTATTTTGTATTTGCATGTCTTTGATTATTAATGAGGTAAAATCTGTTTTCAGAGATACAAATATTTGTGACAGTCATTTGAGTCTTTAATTACTATTATTATTTTTTGAGACACAGCCTCGTTCTGTTGCCCAGGCTGGAGTGCAATGGCACCATCTTGGCTCACTGCAACCTCCGCCTCCCAGGTTCAAGTGATTCTCCTGCCTCCGCCTCCCGAGTAGCTGGAATTATAGGCCCCGTCACCATGCCTGGTGAATTTTTTTTATTTTTTTTGTATTTTTAGTAGAGACAGGGTTTCACCATGTTGGCTAGGCTGGTTTCGAACTCCTGACCTCGAGTGATCCACCTGCCTCGGTCTCCCAAAGTGCTTAAGTTTTTTATTGGTATTATCTTTCCTGTTTATTTTTGAAAAGTTCTTTATATAGTCAGTATATTAATTCTCTATCACATTTATCATAGACATTTTTCCAAATTTGTTATTTAGCTCAATTTTGGGATGTTCTTTAAACTTTAAAAAATGTGTCTATCCAAGCCTCCTCCATATAAAAACAATTAATTAGTATGTATAATACACTGTTGTTCATGCTCTTTATCTGTTTAGAGAGTTAGTGCCCTTCCGACATCAGATAAATCCTCACCTGTATTTTCTTCTTTTTTTTATGGTTTTGGTTTTGATTCACATACTCAAAAATTTTAAAAACATCTTTGCAAGGTTTTATTCAATGATGCTTTATTGGTTCTACACCCACATATTTTGATTCTTACTTAGGATAACCTACACTTCTTGGAATTTGCCTCCATTATTTGCCCTCCAAGTAAATCATTTCCTTTCTCATAATCTTTATTGCTTTTCCCATTTCCTTTGCATTTTGTAAAGGCTGTTGAAATTTATCCTCCATGTGAATGATTTAATTTTCTGGCATTAATTATAGTTTTTATTGCCTCTAATTTGATGATTTTAATCTTATCATTAATATATGAGTTTCCTTGCCCTTCTTATAGCCCTTTTCATCTCATCTAGTTTTCTTCTCATGGTTTTCTACTTCCATTTTTATAAAAGTTATGTTTATGGAAAGCGCCGAACAGTTTTCTAAAATCTTCTGGGATTTGCCATAAGTTATTTTCATTGTGATGCTCTTCTTCGGAATTTTCAGGCTGTTGTTTCCTGTGGTGCTCCTGTCGTCTTCACTAGGGTTTTTGTTGTTCCTTGTCAGGATTCCCCTGCTCCACTTGGCTCTGCACAAAGAAGGAACTGTGGGGACAGATGAGTGGATGTGTGCCCAGCCCCACTTCCCATTAATTCAGCAGCAGAGCAGGTGGCTGGAATAGCTCATGACCCAATTTCCAAAGTCCAGGAGGAATAACTGTCATGGCTTTCAGTAAAACATTTTTTTTTTTTTTCAGAAAAATACCTTACTTAAAACCTCAAGATAAAAATCTATGCAATCATAAACGCTTGAGTGAAGTGACAGATAAGAGCTCAGAATAGCATTCCTGTCCTGTGCATTTCTTGCCCTAAGGCACATTTTCTCCTGCTTCCCCATTCTTGGCTCTCTGAAGAGTTGAAAGGATGGAATACCTGAGAGTTGTGAACCTTCATCATGTGCTGTTATGAAGATTTCCTCTCTTTTTTAAGGCTTTGACCTTGGGACTCTGCCACTCTAAAATGCTCCATCCCCCCTCTTTCTCTCTTGCCTACCCCCAATCTCCCTGCTCCCTCCTTTCTGGGATTTGCACTCTGAATGGAGGTAGAAACATGTGGTGTCAGCAGGGAGTGGGAAATGATAGTTTTCAGAGCACCTCAAAAGGCAGCCTCCTGCTGTTCCGAAATGCCTGCCTGATTGTATGGCTGTTGCAGAAACCTCTAGCGGGTAAAAAGGGAGATTGCCGAAGATTCTTTCTGCCTTCTTTTGGGGAAGCAGGAATGCCCTGCTTCATGGGTGAGCACAGTTGGCTTCGTTTTTCCCCTTAGTCTTACTCCATTTGCCCTATATTTGGTAGAAATTCTCCCCAAATTCAATTTATAGGCTATTTGCCAGGCATTGTGAGCCTTGGGGCCTTTTCTGTACCTTCAGGGGTATTTTGGTGGGAAATTTGGGATAGGAGTTAGTACGAAGCTGCTTGCTCGTATTTAAAAGTCCAAGTTCCAAGGATTATTTCATGACTGAGTAGACATCATGGGGATCATGGGCACTGCTCCTGCCTCATCTATAGAAGTGGTCTTTATATTTAAATTGTATCCTTTAAATTTTTGACAGTTTTTGGTTTATAAGATATTCAATATATCATGACAATATACATTAGAATTATATGCTCAGACATTTTTATCAATAGAAGTAGTTGTGCTCAAAACAGCCTGGGGGGAGGGAACCAGTGTGAAGACCACCAGTCTGTAAGACCCTCTGGCACTTCTGGCTTAGGAGGTCCAGGTGCCACTCTCCCTCCCTCCGTCAGTGATCCCTCTGGGCCCAGGCTTTTTGGGGCCTCACCATAGAGGGGAGGAGGAGAATACCTGGGTATCATCCCTCCTGTCCTAGACCAGTCAGCCTGGCTCCTTCCCTACCAGGGCTCAGACACAGGTGTCATGGTCCCCTTGCTTCCCGGGTTGCTACAGTCATGACCTTGCTTTAGGATATTTTGTTCTGTTCCAGAGCCCAACAAAGTCAGTGTTTAACTAATGAACACCATACTATTGGGAATGTAAAAGACCCCATTGTTTCCCCCCCATTTATGGAGGAACATGGCTTCCTGAGGTAAATTAATTTGCGGAAGGAGTTAGAATAACCAATAGCTTTACAATGAGCAATTCCCTACGCCAGTCATGCACAGGGTGGGGCTTAGGAAATTATTTCAGCGCATGTTTTTCTTCAGCTCAAGGTTTTTATGAAGAAAAACATTTCTTAAAGCTGTTATTAAGGTATTCAAGATAGGAACTCAGACGATTCTAAAACACTCCCCTATATTCTTCCTCATCTTCTTGGAACGTCTTCGAAAGAGATAGAATTGTTAGGGTCCTGAAAAAAGAAAACCAACAGATCAGGGTGGTTGAATATGGCTCCCTAGTGGGGCAGACAGTTCAAAGGAGACCTTGAGGCATCTGGCAGTGCATGAGAAAGGGCAAAGCTTCCAGAGAATAGCAAGTCACTAAAGACAGAGTTCTGTTACAAAGAAAAACTGTGTGTGTGTGTGTGTGTGTATGTGTGTGTGTGTGTGTGGGTGGGTGTCAAGCTTTTTAAATGAACTAGTTTGTTTTTGAGACAGTCTCACTCTGCCACCCAGGCTGGAGTGCAGTGGCATGATTTCGGCTCACTGCAGCCTCCGCCTCCTGGGTTCAAGCCATTCTCCTGCTGCAGCCTCCTGAGCAGCTGAGATTAAAGACACGCACCAGCATGCCCAGCTACTTTTTGCACTTAGCTGGGGTAGACGGGGTTTCGCAGTGTTGGCCAGGCTGGTCTCGAACTCCTGACCTCAAGTGATCTACCTGCCTTGGCCTCCCAAAGTGCTGGGATTACAGGTGTGAGCCACTGCACCTGGCCTGAATTAGTATTTTTTTTGTATTATGAAAGTAATTCATCCTCAGGGTAAAATTCAAATAGTGCAGAAGGCATAAGGTGATTTAAGTTTTATTATAGTCAGAAAATCTGTTTCTCCACCACCGCCCCCCAACTCCTCCCCCTCTCCACACACACACATATACAATGTTTATCTTCAAATTAGGTCATTTATGAAAAATTGGAGAAAAATGCTTCTATAAGGTATTCACACTGTTAACTCTAAGCAGTTTTCAAAAGCTACCCTCAAGCATACTCTCCCCTTTTCTTTTAATACTATTGGAAGAGACACAATTTTTCAAACAAAACACAGTTCAGGCAAAAGAACAGATGAAATTTTTACAAACAGGACAGTGAAGGCCTGGCACACAGTAGACACTCAGGAAATATGTATTGAAATATCTGTTGGCAAAATAAAACTATAATTCTCCTTTGTGATATGGTTTTCTCTCTTAACAACATATTTTGGGCCTTATTCCCTACTAGCTCCTAGAAATTGGTAGCATCATTGTTAATCGCTGCTTTGTATTACCTTGTAGGGATGCATTGTAATTTATTTAACTTCATTGATGAACACTTAGGTGCGTCCAATTTATTTTCTGTCGCAGCCAAAGCCACAAACAACATCATTTTGTGTTACTTTTGCACATGAGTGTAAGTCCTTCTGTAGGATAAATGACTAGGAGGGAAAAGACTGGGTCAAAAGGCTTACACAACGTAGAATTTCAGGATAATCCACTTCTACAAAAACTTTAAGTAGGAAGTGAGAATAAGATCAGGAACTCTCTTCTGCCTTGTCCTTTTATTCCAAGTACTCTTGACTACTCAACAGGGCTTCACCAACTGTGTTAGTGTGAGAGCATATCTAAGAGCAGACCCTAAGGCAAGTATTCAAGTGCCAGTAGCTTAGTTGGCAGGAGATCTCCAGGCCTACAAGTAGGGGTGTGCAGAAGTGAGACAGGTAAGAAAGGGTGTCTTATCACGCCACTTCTCACTGTGGGCAGCTGGGACTAATCTTGCAGGGAAACAGTGTAGTAAACACCCCAGAGTTACCCCAGCTGTGGGACACAGAAGCTGTGGTATTCATTCATCATGACCATATCGAATTGTTGGATGAGAACTGAATCAAGGGGCCTCAGGTATCTGGCTCTTTCCACTTGTTCCAGGGAGAGGTCAAGTGTGCTTCTGCAGCTGACAGAGAGCTGCAGGTGTTGGAAAGAATCCCCTCTGCCTGGTAGGGGTGAGTGCAGAGAGGATGAGCGGGGCAGTGACAACCTCTGCCTCATCATCTTTTGGGAAGTATCACAGTCTCCAACAGAACTGAAGACTGCTACTTAGTGATAGAAATCAGAAGTCTACTGATGTTTGCCTAGATGACACATGCCAATTTTTAGCAGCCCAGAATATAAAACTCCCTTCTTTGGGGGAGACTTCTTTATTCTGCATGTCTTTGAGAGAGACTGAGCCCCCTTGCCACTGAGAAAGCCCAAATGGGGAATAATTATACTCTGCCTGCTGCATATGAGGCCAGGGAGTGGCACAAAGATTCAGGCACACTCAGTGACTATTTATGGTGGCAGTAGCCAAGCTCAAAGTCCAGCAGAAGCACAGTGAGTGTCTGGGAACAGCAGACAACTGGCAACATTTCATAATCAGACTGCTTCCATAGTGCAGTTCCCCATCATCCCACTTCCATTGGTTCCTACCCATTTTCCAAGCCTGCTTCTCTAATCTGTCCATCCCTTCTTGGAGCTTCCCGGTAACTATCAAATAAAATAACAGAGTTTATATTGCTTGCAATTAAGCAGTTTAACTATTATACTGAATCATTTCTCCTCCCCCAAAACCATTTTCTCATGGACATATCCATGCAAACATATAAGGAAATATGACATTTCATTAGGACATTAGACACCAGACTGTTGGGCAATGATTCTGGACATCAGGGGACTCTCCATCTGTGACAGCCTGGATAAAGTCCAAAGGCTGATTGTTTGGGCTGCAAGGAGACAATGGGGAGATAAATGAGATAATGGAGTTTCCAACCGATCTCAGTGGAGGCAACCACTTGTAAGATATCTCTTTTTCTAATAAAGAGAGAAGCTGCCCCATGAGCCACCCCATTATAGGCACTGCTTTCTGAGTGCTTTCTAAGCACTGGGGGAAAATACTGGAGCCCCAAAAAAGAATAAAAATCAGGCGTGTATTAGACTTGTCCTCAACAATACTCAATAGCAGGAGACAATTTAATAGGAGACAAAACTCTCAATGTTTTGGAGAAAGAAAGTTCACAGGCTATTTTAAGGAGGGAAGCCATGTCCCCAACAGGCACGGATTACACCTATGGAGGCAGTTCTAATGGAAGAACAAGAAGAGGTCTCTAAAATTGAATATTTTAAGGAAGTTATGATGTAAAAATTGCAATTTTTAAAATTAACCAAGGAACAAAGGAAAAGAACAATTACTGATTAAAATGGAATTTGTGTTCTGGAAAATCAAATAAAGGAAGCATCTCTCACTCACACACTTACAAAAGGCAAAAAATATCCACAAAAACCAAAAGCAAATACACAAATAAATGCAAATAATGAGAACAAGATAAGATTCATAACAAGTAGGTCTGGGATATCTGATAAACAAATAACAGGAGATCCTTAAGGCAAAAAGCACAGAAGGAGAAAAATATTAAAGAAACAATGCAAGATAACTCTAAATGTAGAAAAATTTGCATTTTAAGAACTAAATGGCTGCAAATCAAATTCCAAGCTGCACAAAAAGCCCAAAACTTCTTGGTGAAATTTCTTAAATCTGAGATTAAAGAGAAAATTCAACACTTTTCCAGGTGAAGAGAAGTTTACTTATGAAGGAAAATGAATCAGATTGGTAAGAAACTTCTCATCGACAACAGCGAAAATTAGAAGACAGTGAAACAATGATACCAGACATTGAGAAAAGAGAACTACATTCCAAGAACTGTATGTCCAACCAAGTTATCATTCATATGTAAAAACCATTTTTCTCACTGTACCAGGACTTAGAAAGTACACTAGTGTTTCCTAGGTAAAAAGTAGTAAGTACTCTAGTCAGGTTAAATTTAAATTACAAAATGAAGAATGCAAATTAAAGTAAGACGACGAGTTAACATTTGGGCACATGAACACTGTAAGATTTATGATTAAATATCAAACCAATGATGATAATGTGACTGGAGATAGTGGTAATAGTCATTAAGTATTAAGAAAGATAGGAGGGAGTTAAAGCTTTTGAATGATGTTTACATAGAGAAGTGCCAACGGAAGTTTCATTTAGGACATCACTGATTACAGGAATATAGGTTTAAGCTTCTTTGGAAAAATTAAATATTAATACTATCGGAATTAAATTCTCCTACCAAATGGCTACTTTAAAAAAAAAGGAACAGTTTGAGACCAGCGTGGCCAAAATGGTGAAACCCTGTCTCTACTAAAAATACAAAAATTAGCCGAGCATAGTGGTGCACGCCTGTAATCCCAACTACTCAGGAGAGTGAGGCAGGAGAATTGCTTGAACTTCGGAGGTTGAGGTTGTAGTGAGCCGAGATTGTGCCACTGCACTCCAGCCTGGGCAACAGAGCAAGGCTCCATCTCAAAAAAAAAAAAAAAAAGGAACAAACCAATAAAATATGTGTATGTCTCTGTGTGTGTGTGTGTGTGTGTGTGCATGTGTATAACTGATAGGATGTACAGAAAAATATTAACAAGAAATGGTAGAATTATGGGTAATTTATTTCTTCTTTTTTACTTTCAAAAATAATAGAATAGGCCGGCCACGGTGGCTCAAGCCTGTAATCCCAGCACTTTGGGAGACCGAGGCAGATGGATCCTTGAGGTCACGAGTTTGAGACCAGCCTGGCCAACATGGTGGAACCCTGTCTCTAATAAAAATACTAAATTAGCCAGGCATAGTGGTGCATACCTGTAATCCCAGCTACTTGGGAGGCTAAGGCAGGAGAATTGCTTGAACCTGGGAGGTGGAGGTTGTAGTGAGCTGAGATTGCACCACTGCACTCCAGCCTGGGCAACAGAGCAAGACTCCATCTCAAAAAAAAAAGAACAAACCAATAAAATATGTGTATCTC